>NC_057711.1:116667120-116676504 GCF_004010195.1 Chiloscyllium plagiosum | reverse complement strand
AGAACTAGAGGGCATAGGTTTAGGGTGAGAGGGGAAAGATATAAAAGAGACCTAAGGGGCAACATTTTCACGCAGGGTGGTACGTGTATGGAATGAGCTGCCAGAGGATGTGGTGGAGGCTGGTACAATTGCAACATTGAAGAGGCATTTGGATGGTGATATGAATAGGAAGGGTTTGGAGCAATATGGGCCAGTTGCTGGCAGGTGGGATTAGATTGGGTTGGGATATATGGTCGGCATGGACGAGTTGGACCGAAGGGTCTGTTTCCATGTGGTACGTCTCTCTAACTCTTTGACCTGGAAGGACAGGGGCAGCAAATATATGGAATCGTCACTAACTGCAAATTCCCCTCCAAGCCAGTCACTGTCCTGATTTTGATATATGTCGATGTTCCTTCAATGTCTCTGGGTCAAAGTCCTGGAGTTCTTTCCCTAGCGACATTTTGCATCTACGTACATCAAATGAACTGCAGCAATTCCAGAAGGCAGCATACCTCAAACCTCTTGAAGACGACTAGGAATTGGCAATAAGTGATGGCCTAGCAAGTAACACCCAGATCCTGTGATTTTTTTTCTTTAAAATCACATCAGACAGTAACAGAATGGATTGTCTTGCAGAGAGCCAGCAATACATAGTTCCCTCCCAAAGGGTAGCTATTTAAATGATGGGGAAGTGAGGTTTATCAATTGGAGCCACTGGGAGTACAATTAAATCAATAACAAATGGTGACTGTGATTAATAAGATCACTTGGGAGTCAACCACGTTGCTATGGGTCCAGAGTGAAGTGCAGACCTAGAGCATCATAAGGATCCCTGAATGAACCAGATTTAAAAAAAAATAATTTACAGCAATTGACGTTGGTTGTGAGGTTGTTAATAGGCTAGCTTTTGGAATTCCAAACTTTTGAGTTTAAAATGTCATTATGTGCCATGGTGGGATATGCATCCATGTTCTGATTTACTAACCCAGTGAGATTACCACCAGACCACTGTGTATCAATTCTGGTAGCCATGTTTAAGAAAGGATATTGTAGCACTGAGAGGGTGCATAGAAGATTTACATGGGTGATACCAGAATTATGAAGTTAATCCATATCAGTAGAGGGATGCACTGGCTTGTTCTGTCATTTCTTGAAAACTGGTGACCTGACATATTTAAAATATTGAAAAGTTTCAATAAAGTAGATGTGGAGACAGTTTTTTTCCTAATAATGGCTGTCAATACAAAATAGTCATCAATAAAATCAAATAAGGAATTTATAAGGAACTTGTTTACCCAGAGAGTGGTGAGAATGTGGAACGTGAGCGAATTATGAAAATATAGTACGCTTTCATTTAAGAGGGACATAAATAATGAAGGAAAGGGAGAAAAAGAGGGTCATGCTGATCAGGTTTGAGGAAGAATGGTAGGCAGTTTGAATAGTGCATAAATGCTGGGATAGATTGGTTGATCTGAGTAGCCTGTTTCTCTGCTGTAAATTCTAATACAAGTTCAATATTTTAAAGAAGTCTGAGGTGCAACCTTGATTTTAAAAATAGAAGTTCACTCGAGATGATTAAGACTATTAATTTATTTTGAAAGGTATTAGATGGTAACCTTAACCAAACCAGATGATTCACAAGGATTTTACAATGTGAGTGTATCTTGATCTCAATCGTTCATAATGAGATATATTCTACATAATTTATTTCCCATTATGTTGAGCATTGTGCAGTTGTAATTATAGCAGTCACGTTATCAAACGTACATCTGATTCTACCTGGCAGTTGTGGTTGAATGGATCCATTGTTCACTAATGCAGAGCAAGAATTGTCAAATGAAATGTCCATCTCTCTTGAATGACGTAGTGCCTAGTTTTTAATTGTATTTTACTTATGGCCATTTATAATTCTGGTAATTAAGCTCCTTATAAATTATGGTTAAAAATTAAAAGGATAGATAGCTTGCTGTTCTGCTCGTACCTGAGAACTGTCGTCCGTGATTTCAGGTTCCTTCATAACCACCTTCACTCCCTGTTTTGCCAACCTCTTCAACCGTTCTCAGCCCCCTGCCTCATCCCCAAAGCACTCCACCAATTTTGGCACCTCTCACTTCCCTGATTTTCATTGCTCCATTGTTAGTTGTTTCCTCAGCTGACTCGGTTCTCAGCTCTGGAATTCATCCTCCAAACCCATTGGCCTCACGGTCTCATTTGGAAGATACTTCTTAAAAGCTGCCTCTTTGACCAAGTGTGATTAGCTGCCCCAGTATCATCTTACGTAGCCTGGTGTCAAAAGTTGCTTGATAGTCATTGCTCAGATGCACCTTGGAATATCTTTCTACGCAAAAAGCCGCTATATAAATACAGGTTATTCTCAGTGGTTCACTTGAATTTATTAACTGTCAGAATTGCAACATGTTTTATTTTCTGGTTGACAGTGGAGAAACCACACTACATTTACCTTTTTAAATATATATTTTGAGGTCATTATTGAAATTAGTCCCACTTGTCGTCTTTGCCCAAAACCTCCCAGTTCTTGCCCTTTTTATCCAATCTTGGTCATACAGCACAGAAACAGACCCTTCGGCCCAACTTGTCCATGCCAACCAGGTTTTCCCAAACTAAGCTAGTCCCATTTGCCTGTGTTTGGCCCATTTCCCTTTAAACCTTTTCTATTCATGTACCTGTCCACTGACGTTTAAATGTAACTGTACCTGCATCAGCACTTCCTCTGCCATCTCATTCCATATACGCACCACCCTCTGGGGGAAAAAAATATTGCCCCCCTTTTTAAATCTTTTCCCCCTCTCTCCTGAAACCCTGACCTCTAGTTTTATCTTCTTTTGAAAGTTAATAGTGGATGTTTCCCCTGCTGTTTGAGGCAGTGCATCCAAAAAGAAATTCTCCCGATTCAATCTCTCAATCTATCTCTCTTCCCTCTTTCCATGCCCTCTCTCCAAAATGACCTTAAATCTTGGTACTCTGTCTATTACTAGAAACAGAAACGTGGTAAACATTTTGGGAAATTTATCACCACTTAAGTGGTTGTGTCCAAAACATCAGCCGAACTTTTACCCCTCTAGCTTTCTTTTCTTTCCCATTGTGTTGCCATATAGTGAACGTTTGTCGGAGGAGCCATTACTTGTTCTCAGTATTGTGGAGCATGTATAGTACAGAAGAACTGGTGCTTAATTATTACAAAAGCATGCGGCTTTTGGTTGGAGTAACCTAAGCAACAAATGGCTTTATTACTTTGAAGTACTTGGGCCTGTAGCTATGACGCTTGCTTGCTGCAGAAGTTAGACGCAGCCTGCTGCACACTGACAAATATTATTTAATCTTGGTATCTTTTCAGTCTGTTGACATGAGCAGATATTAAAAGCAAGTGAGTAGAATGACCGCATTTCTTTTTAGGGTGTGGAATAAGTTTGCTTTCTATGACAAGTTGGTTGCTCAATCCCTAATTTGTACTTGTTCTCAAGACAATATTCTGCTGTTTTCAGTTTTACATTTCTACTGTTTGGATGTTGGGAGGGGCCCCAGTTATGGTGTAATTTGAGTGTGCAATTGACTGATCCTGGGGTTGGGAATTTTGTTTGAGTTTCCTGCTCGGTGACCCAAAGGTAAGTTGGCAAGAATGGGAGTTTTTACAACTGGTGTAAAGCTAAAACCTCAACGTGTGTGTTCGTGAACACAGGGAAGCAAGACAAGGGAATTCGGATCCTCCAACTTGTTTTGCCACTCAGTCAGTTCACAGCTTATGGCCTTTATCCATCATGTGTTTCTAGCTTCCTCTTCAATGTATCTACTCCACTTAATATAGATGATAATAGTTCTGGAACTGTTAATGCTGAAGTTGCATTAGCTGCTCCAACCTGATGTAGTTAGTGTTTGAATGGAGAAAGTCTTTCATGAGGTCCCAATGGGGAAACACGTGACATACCTAGCTCCTAATGATTGTAATTATGTCTGACTAATTGATGTTAATTATCTATTACTATCATGCAATAAGCTTCCCCCTCCAACTCGATTCTGATTTTATCCCTGCTCTCTGTCCCTATCTTGTCCTCACCTTTGCTGTTGTTGCACTGCCCCAATGGGGAGTTGCGGTTCCAATAATCAATTGGAAATTATTGCAGTTCCAATAATCAATTGGAAACACAAGTGATTTAGTAATGGTGGAAAAGGGTGAAAAGTACCTCTTGTATAGAATTGTGGAGTCCTTATAGTGTGGAAGCAGGCTATTCGGCCCGTTCAGTCCACACTGACCTTCCAAACAGCAACCCTCCAAAAAGCATCCCACGTCCCAATCCCTGTAACCTTGTCTTTCCCAAGGCTAATCTATCTAACCTACACATCCCTGGACACCTGTGGGCAATTTAGCCAGGCCAATTCACCTAACCTGCACATCTTTGAACTATGGGAGGAAACTGGAGCACCTGGAGGAAATCCAAGCTAAAACAGGGAGAACGTGCAAACTCCACACAGTTGCCTGAGGCTGGAATTGAACCTGGGTCACTGGCACTGTGAGGCAGTGTGATTTGGTAATGATAGAAAATGTTCAGTTCTGTGTGAAAATATATTAAAAATAAACAAAAATTGCAATAAACTACACCTAATGCAAAACACGTGCGTCTTCCTGCTAAGACTCCAGGGGTCAGTCCTCTACTATTCATCATTAAGCAGGCCACAAGCCTCAGACTGTCCAACAGAGGCATTTAGAGACTACTGGGCTCCACAGGAATACGCTGCACCCCTTGTAATGACACTTAACTTTAAATTTGGTGGGTTTCCTTTTGATCTTCTAATTTTTTATTATAGAGGCTATCAAACATATTCAGCATTTATTTAAAAGAGAAGAGATTGGTGGTAGCAAGCACAAAATGGTCAGCACTTAGAGCTTAATATGAACTATCCTCTTCAACTCCTCCCTTTTTGGCAGTGTGTTCTATATTCTCTCCGCTTTCTAGGTAAATAAACTTCCCCTGAATTTTCTATTCAATTGATGAGTGATTATAATTGACCCTAGACTTGACCTGCCGTATGCAGTGCAGAAAATAAGCAAGAGAAGGCCATTTAACCCATTATGCCTGCTGTACATCAGTACAATTGCCTGAACTTCCATCTCAATATCATACAGCCATGCTGTCCTGCTATCCCTTGGTACCTTTTATCTAGAAAACTATATAATCTTAAATATATTCAGTGATTTGGCCTTTACCATCTTCTGTAGAAGAAAATTCCACAGGGTGACTGTCCTCTGAAGAAATTTCTTTTCCTCTCGCTCGTAAATGGTCTTCTATATACTCCAAAACCATGACCTCTTGTTCTAGACTGCCCTCTCCCCCAGCATTGGGGGAGATCATCTCTACATCCAGTCTGTAAAGCCCTGTCACAATTGTATACCTGTCAGTAATAATCTGCACTATCAAACCACTTCATAAGTTTAAATATTTCAAATCCAGGTGAGTCTTCTATTTGGAAACAGGAGATGCTGGATGTCCTGATCTGTGTAACGTGGACATGGTCATTTGCACCATTTTTTTTTTTTGAGTTCACAAAATGTTGCTGTCGCTGTCTAGATCCACATTTATTTCCCAACCCTGATTTGTTCTTGAGAAAGTTGTATGAGCACTCACCTTGAGCTGCGACCGTTGATATTGAGTAGGTACACCCACAGTAGTTAGGAAGGAGGTTTCAGAATTCTGACCCAGCAACAATGAAAGAACAGCAATAAAGTTCCAAGTGGTTGGTAGGAAGTTGGACGGTAACTTGTCGGTGATAGTGCTCCCATGCAGCTCCTATACTTGTCCTTTTGGGTGGTAGTGGTTGCAGATTTGAAAGGTGCATCGGTGGCAGATGGAATGCATGTGGTGGATGGGGTTCCAATCACAAGGGCTGTTTTGTCATGGATTAGATTTTTAGATTAGATTCCCTATAGTGTGGAAACAAGCCCAACAAGTCCACACTGACCCTCCGAAGAGTAACCCACCCAGACCCATTTCCTGCTGACTAATGCACCTAACACTACGGGCAATTTAGCATGATCAATACACCTGACCTGCACATCTTTGGACTGTGGGAGGAAAACGGAGCACCCGGAGGAAACCCACGGAGAATGTGCAAACTCCACACACAGTCGCCTGAGGCTGCAATCGAACCCGGGTCCCTGGCGCTGTGAGGCAGCAGGGCTAACCACTGAGCCACCGTGTCGCCCCAATGTATAATGTCCATCTTCTTGAGCTGTAGTCATCCAGGCAAGTATGCCATCATACTCCTGCCTTGTAGATGATGATTGGGTTTAGGAAATCAGATGGTGAGTTACTGCAGAATTCTTAACCTCTGACCTACTCTTGTTGGCACAGTATTTTTATGGATAGTTCAGTTTCTGGTCACTGATGAACCCAGGGGCGTTGATACTATTCCAAGAGAACTATAATATGTAATTCCATCCTTTCCAAGTTAGTTACTCTTGCTATTTTGTTTGAATACTGAAATTCACCATCCGAAGAAACGCTATTTTCACGTTAAAGCAAGAAAAATTGATGGCCACCTGCAATATCTGACAATTTTGGAACATGGAGACATTAAACTAAGTATTTCAAAATTTTTTTTAACGTGAAGGTGCCAAAAGGTAGAGCACTGATACAAAACAGTTTGAAGATAACCAATGTGGATTGCAAAATTACTTTATGTAGTGACTACGATTGTAGACTTTGGCAAACTGATCTGAATTCTATCCAATTGATTTGATTAGGTGTTTTGTATAAAATTACAGGCATTTTGTTTTGTAGATTAAATATTAAACAACTTTTGAAAGTTAAACAATTAATCAAGGTTATAAGCTGCATCCTCTGCTTGGCTTCAGGTATTTAGTAATGATGATTGAATCTGTCATGTTATAGGTAATTTCTAACTGACCTGTTCGGAGACATTGTTACACACTTCTGAAGCAGGTAGCACTTTAACTCAGGCTTCCTGGCTCAGAGATATGGACGCTATCATACATCACAAGAGGGCTTACTGGCACATTATAAAAGTATTCTTTTACCTGAGCCAGATGGGATATACCCAAGGTTTCGAGGGAAAGCGCCTTTGGAATGATCTTTGCATCCTCACTCTCCACTGGAGTAGTACCAGATGATTGGAGGATGGCAAATGTTATTCCCTTTATTCAAGAAAGGGAATAAGGATAACCCTGGGAATTGCAGACCAATAAGTCTTACATCTGCAGTGGGGAAATTATTGGAGAGGATTCTGAGAGAGAGAATTTATGCTTTTCCAAATAATCATAGTTTGATTAGAGATAGTCAGTATGGCTTTGTGAGGGGCAAGTCATGCCTCACAAGCCTTATTACATTCTTTGAGGATGTGACCAAACACATTGATGGTAGAGCAGTGGATGTGGTGCATATGGATTTTAGCAATGCATTTGATAATGTTCCCCATGGTAGGCTTATTCAGAAATAAGGAAGCATGGGATACAGGGAAATTTGGCTATCTGGAGACAGAATTGGTTGCTCCATAGCAGACAGAGGGTGGTGATAGATGGAAAGTATTCAGCCTTGAGCTCGCTGACCAGTGGTGCTCCATGGGGATCTGTTTTGGGACCACTGCTCTTTTGTGATTTTTATAAATGACTTGGATGAGGAAGGGGAATGATGGGCTAGTAAATTTGCCGATTACACAAAGAATGGTGGAATTGTGGATAGTATGGAGGGCTGTTGTAGGGTGCAGAGCTGGGCTGAGAAGTGGCAGATGGAGTTCAACTTGGAAAAGTGTGAAATTATTCATTTTGGAAGGTCTAATTTGAATTCTGATTACAAGGTTTAAAGGCAGGAGTCTTGGCAGTGTGGAGATACGGATAAATATTTCAACTTTCAAATTTGGGCTGCACATGCTTCCTGTATTATTTTGGATAAATATGTTTACACTTCAAATTATTGTTACTGATTTAAGAGTGTGCCTATTTCCACCACCTTAATGCCACAGCTTCGCTTCCTACCTCAATTAGTCTGTCACTGAAACTTGCACACATGCCTTTGTTATACCTGGACTATTCCAATGTTCTGTTCTGACTTGCTTCCCAATTCACACCCTTTGTCCAATTGAGCTCATCCGAAATTCATGCCAAGTCCCATTCCCATCACCCTATGCTTGTCTCAATTGCCTGTTTTTCTTTTTAAACTTTTTTCATCTTTTCTTTCAAATTTCTGCATAGCCTTCTACCCACTGTCCCCCATCATTCTAACCTATCACTTCCCTCTCTGAAAGTTTTAGGGCTTAGTGCAAGAAAGTGGAACTGTGGTCAAGGATCACTGCAATCCTATTGAATGGCTTGGGTCTATGATCTATAATGCCTTCCCTACCTCTCAAAACCACTGCACCCCACTTTTCTCCAATTTTCCTAAAACCTGCCTCTGGCCATATCTTAGGATAGATAGCCAAACACCACCTTAAGCAGTTCACTTATCTTTGATATTTTGTTACAATAAAAGTACTGTATAAATAATTAAGTATTTCCTCTTTGCATCATTCTAGGCAAATATTAATTTGAAATATTGGGCAGTTAACTTTTTTAAATGGCAGGAATCAATAAACAATAATAATGTACAAAAAATGCATTCTAACTACAAATGAAGTTTTGTATTGGGTGGTGTCAGTTTTTTTTTGGGGCAATAATTAATCACTACAATGTATCAGATGTTTAGTATTTGATATCAGTATACGTTTTATATTAATACAATACAGTATTCAAATTTTGCATTCCTTGACCAATTCTTTATTTCTAATTGTGTAACAACATTAAAGGTTCTTATTTTTTGCCTGAAGCATCCAGCTAAGTTTTGTTTTTTTAAACTAAATTGTGACTCAGGTCACATGGTGAATTCAGCACAATATAAAGAGTGACCATGTCATCACAGAATTGGTGCAGCACAGAGGGAGGCAATTCACATCTTTTATCTGTGTCAGCTCTGAATGAACAAGGCACCTCATGCCATTCACATCCCCACTAATTGCCCTTCACCCCATGATCTTGCACATTATTCCTTTACAGCTAACCCTCCGATTCCCTTTGGAATGTCACAAGGATGACTCTATGACTCTAAAAATATTGAACCTGCCTCCATTCTTGAGCAGTGCATTCCAGAGCTTAACCACTCGTGTGCAAAGGTTGATCCTCGTTTCCCTATTGCCTGAAGTCTCGTTCTTGAACTTCCCATCAGTGCACCAATTTGTTCCTGTCAACCCCAAACAGACCACTCAAGATAACGAATACTTCTATCAAATACTGCTGAAAATGTGTTGCTGGAGAAGCGCAGCAGGTCAGGCAGCATCCCAGGGAACAGGAGAATCGACGTTTCGGGCATAAGCCCTTCTTCAGGAATGAGGAAAGTTTGT
>NC_057711.1:116629963-116666269 GCF_004010195.1 Chiloscyllium plagiosum | reverse complement strand
CGCCTGTGATAGAAATAGAAAGGTCGAGGGAGGGGAGGGAGGAATCTGAGACTGTCCAGGTGAATTTGAGGTCGGGGTGGAAGGTTTTGGTGAAGTGGATGAACTGTTCAACCTCCTCGTGGGAGCACGCGGCGGCGCCGATACAGTCATCGATGTAGTGGAGGAAAAGGTGGGGGGTGGGGCCAGTGTCGTTGCGGAAGATGGATTGTTCCACATATCCTACGAAGAGGCAGACATAGCTGTGGCCCATGCGGGTGCCCATGGCTACTCCTTTCGTTTGGAGGAAGTGGGAGGATTGGAAAGAGAAGTTGTTCAGGGTGAGGACCAATTCAGTCAGTCGAAGGAGGGTGTCAGTGGAAGGGTACTGGTCGGTACGGCGGGAAAGGAAGAAGCGGAGGGCTTTGATTCCTTCGTGATGGGGGATGGAGGTGTACAGGGACTGGATGTCCAGGGTGAAAATAAGGCGTTGGGGACCGGGGAAGCGAAAATCATGGAGCAGGTGGAGGGCATGGGTGGTGTCCCGAACGTAGGGGGGACTTCTGTCAAATAACCTGCTCTCTTCCAAAGAAAACGTCCCAATTTGTCTAACTGAACGGAAGTTCCTCATCCTTGGAATCCTTCTTGTGAATGTAGTCATGCCTACAGTTGGCAATGAAAAGCAGATTCAAAAATATTTTGTCGACTTGAGAAATTGTATTTAAGTTCAGTTATACTCACAAACATTCAATCATCCTTCATTCAGTTTCTGGATCAGTAATTGTGTTGTCTCTCGCTGTTAGGCTCTGCTTAAGTAATTAAGTCTGAAACTTGTGTAGAATTAGTATTCATGGGCATAATTTATTATGATCAGGATCATAATATTTTATTGTAGCTCTTGCATGAAACATGCTGTTCCTTTTTTATTATAAGTGGTGTCCTAAGAGATTATACATGACCTGTCATGCCACCCTTTAGCAGTATCTTCGAGAAGAAAGTGAGGTCTGCAGATGCTGGAGATCAGAGCTGAAAATGTGTTGCTGGAACAGCACAGCAGGTCAGGCAGCATCCAGGGAACAGGAGAATCGACGTTTCGGGCATAAGCCCTTCTCCTGTTCCCTGGATACTGCCTGACCTGCTGCGCTGTTCCAGCAACACATTTTCAACCCTTTAGCAGTATACCTAATTTGAAAGGTTCCATTTCTGGCACTGTTGGGCAGAACCTCTCGCTGTATGACTGATTTAAATTGATATGAAAACTAAAATGCCCAAATTCATTTTAAAATGAAATACAAAGATTAGTAGCAGCCAGTCCTAACTTTCTTTTTGTTAGAAAGGCAGTTTATGATTGGCTAAGCTTTCTTACAGAGATAGATACAGATGGACTTTGAGAAACTGCGGGAGAGTACTGGAGAGGATTTGAAGTGTGGAATTGTCATAGGGTCTGTAATACTTTCTCAGATTGTTTGTGAGCAAACAAGTAATCATGTGGATACTGTAAACAAGCCAGATAGAAATAATTACAGCACTTAAATTTTTTTTTCAGCTTTATTTACAATTTTTAGTTATTAGAAGCATTGAAGATGTGGGATTTGAGGCTGCTTATAAAGGTCTGAATTTTTACTCCTGAGTGTGGAAGGTAGAGTTGTAAAAACTCCTCTCTCCACAAACCTAACTTGAAAGACAGTGCTCCACATGGTTAGATTTTTGGTCCAGCAGGTGGCTATGGTGTTTATAGGAGTTAGTCAGTTTCCCTCCCCTTCCATGAGAACAATTTGGAGGCAGCCACAGAAGTTGCTTGGGGCTCCAACTCTCTGCTTTTATCAGTAGCTGGAACAAAAATGCAAACAAAAATAGCCTTATTCCTCAAACACCAGACATCTAAAACTGGCAGTCTATGTCAAAATATACACCTGTACCCTGTCAAAGGCAACGTGAGGCCACTTCACACCCCTCCACATCCCTCCATAGTCTTTCATTCCTGCCATGCCAGCCCCATTGACTCTTATGGCTTATAGGCAATCTTAGTGCCACATCTTGTTGCCCTACGCCCTCACTACTTGCCCTTACACTCTGCTTGCCAGCTCACCTATGGGCCAGGTTTCAAGTTGTGCTGAGCTAGAATGACTCACCTGTCTATTGATGAATGATGAACTATTTTGTTTAAAATAAAAGCCTTTGATTAAAGCTGATTCACTACATTTACCTTCCTTCAACTAATCAATCCTTACAAGAAAACAATATTTTTATTTGTGGCTCCCATCAATGACGTCATAAACATTTAGAGCTGACAATCGAACTGTGAACTGATAGCCACCCCACTGTGATAAAAGGCTGTAAAATCAGTCATGCAGCACAAATGTAATAACTATTAGGCTGATATGAACAGTCAGTAAAATAACGAGCATATTTTTTGTTTAGTGCAGATGTTTTTCTTCAGAACTGTAAATAGGACATTGAAAGCTCCCTTGACAGTTCCCTTGTCAGTTACAATACGTGTATTGAAATTTTTTTAAATGAACATTTGCATTTTTTGTTAACAATCCCAAAGGATAACTTACCTCTCCAAAGGTGTCCCTGGACTTATCCAAAAGAGTATCTGACTATTCCAGAGAGTCCTGTATCCTTTAGGCCCCCTCCTGATTATGTTTAAAATGAATATTGGAAAACCCATGACTGAAAACTGAATCTGACTAAAGGCAGCTGGCAACAGAAATTCAGGCCTTGGATGACTGATTTTTTTCTTGGGATGTGGGCGTAGCTGGTAAGATCAGTGTTTGTTACCCATCTGTAGTTGTCCTTGACCTGAGTGGTCTGCTCAGCAAAGAACAGTGAGATACATTGGTGTGGATCTAGAATAGCATATATGGCAGACAGGGTAAATGTGAGAGATTTATTTCCATAACATGTAAACCAAATTAGTTTCTCCAGCAATTTGAGGCTTTATATTCCAAATGTATTAATTTACTCTATATTTCACAGCAGCTGTGGTGAGATTTGAACTCTTGTCCCCGGACTATTACCTGGGCCTCTGGATTTCTGGTACAGTGATATTGCCACAATGCCACCATTTCCCCGCTCAGTCAGATTAGGCGATAATAGTTTGTTCGCTTTCTAACATACTGTGGGAAGGCTGGACATGTTGAGCACCCAATAATGTGGGAGTTGGGTCAGTTGGAGTGATAAAACCTCTTGAAGCGTGTTCTGATTTGACTGTAGTGCTTTGGATTATAATGAGACTGTGTTTGTTGAAAAACCCATCAGAGGAGCAAGCAGTGTAGCCATATTTAGAAGCAGATATATCATATTTAGATATCTGCTCACAGAGTTCTGTGCCAGGGTTACTTCTCACTGCATCAAGTGATTAGGATCTGGAATGCAGTGCCTGAAAGAATAATTGAGGCAGGTTCAATTGTAGTTTTCAAAAGGGAAATGGATAAATACTTCAAGGGAAAGCATATGCAAGGTTATAGGGAAAAGCCTGCAGAGTGGAACTAACTGATCAAACTTAGTGAAAGTAGGCATTAACACAATGGGACAGTCCTCCTCTAGTACTGTAACGTTTCATGATTCAGACATAAAGATGGTATCAAACACTGGGACATGACTGAAAATAGATGTATTGTGAATAACTTGAAGCTGCAGTCAAGATTTGTTGATACAAATGTTGGTATGGACCACGAATGTAGCAGGTTAAATTCCATTTCATAGCATCATAGAATCCCTACAGTGTGGAAACAGGTCCTTTGCCCCAACAAGTCCACACCAACCCTCCGAGAGTGACCCACCCAGACCCATTCTCCCTACCCTATTATGCCATTTACCCCTGACATATGCACCTAACCTAAACATCCCTGAACACTGGGCAATTTGAGCATGGCCAATTCACCATAACCTGCACATCTTTGGAATGTGGGAGGAAACCCACGCAGACTCTGGGAGAATGTGCAAACTCAACACAGACACTCGCATGGGTCTGGAATCGAACCCAAGTCCCTGGCACTGTGAGGCAGCAGTGCTAATGACTGAGCCATCGTGCTGCTCCCATTTCAATAGATGTTAGGTGAAACTTTTATTTTTAAAGTGATAGCCACAGTTTAAATGAATGACTGCAAGGCCTCAGAATCAGCAATCTGTGGTTAACAGCAGTACTCTGATGGAGAGACTGTTTTGGGAAAGGCAGGCACGTGCAAGTGTTTTCCGGCAAGAGATATAGATTTTTAAATGGAGAACTACTGAAACACCTGTACTTCTCCAATTTCAGTTTTTTTCACATCCCTGATTTAAATTGACCCTCAATTGTTGGCTATGTTTGCAGTCGCCCAGGCCGTAAGCTTGAGAATTCTCTCCTTTAAACTTGTCTGCCTCCCACTTCCTCTTCACCTAAAGTTGCGTGAATTCTGCCTCTTGGAATAAGCTTTAGGTCACTAATCCTAAGATTTTCCTATGTAACTCTGGGTCAAATATTGTTTGGTAACCACTTCAGTGAAACATCTTGGGAAGTTTGACGATATTAAAAGTGTATGATAAACTAATATTATTATTTTGGTGCCATTTCTGTAAGGATTTTTCTATCCTAGAACCATTTTGCAACAAAAGGTACACCCCACTGGCTATATGTAGCACAGAGTGGGCAGAGTTAAAACTCTGGAAGATTACCAGACTGGAAGATTCATATGAGTGCATGAACATTAACCCATTAAACAGATTAGCCCTTGCTTGGTGTAACTACAAGGGCAGAGCCTAATGTAAGTATCATTGCCATTAATAGCCATATTTAGTATTAACATGTAATAAATTGTTTACAAAAACTTAAATAAGTTCTTGGCTTTGCCTTCTCCTCAACCAGTCTGTCAAGATCCCCAATAAAATTACCACCTCTATTGATAATATTTTTGCAATATTTCATTTAAAGTCTCGTATAGTTTTGCAATCCAAGTTGCAGGAAAGATATTGAGGCAATTGAGAGTCTGGAAATCAGATTCATTTGGGCTCTGCTGCAAATGAGGAAATCCAGGTTGGACAAAATGCTTGAAAACATGAGGCAATGCTCATCAGAGCAAGTGAGATTATTTGATAGAAATGTTTTAACGTATGACTGAGTAGGATGGAGTAGGTTGAAACAGACTGTTTCCAGTGGTTGAGTAATTTAACATGGATCTAAAATTAAATCAGGCCAAGTAGAAAAGTAAAGGAAAGAGAAGATTGTTAGACTGTGGAAAGCGTATGGAAATTTGGCCCTATTTCAGCACTTGAGAATGGAAGACCCCAAGATGATTGAAAGAAGGATATACCTCCACATGTTCTATTTGCATGTTGTACTTTGAGTAAAATTGCCTCTCTTTATCCTGTGAGGATATGATTACCAAATGGATGAGGCCATTTTGGGAGAGCAGCATGTATATGGCCTCTAGTCTTTTTTTAAATTAATCATTCACCTTAAATTGTCACCCCTGATATACAGTGACAACAGTGTGTGCACCATGCACAAGTTGCTCTGCAAGACCTCACCAAGGCTGTTTTGATGTACCTTCCAAACCCAGAAACTCTATGACTTAAAACAACGGCAGAAGATACATGGGAACACCATCTGCAAGATTCCTTCCAAACCATACAACATCCTGACTTGGGAAAAAGGTTGAAGGACTGGAACTTACTAATATACAGTCCATGTGGTATAGGTGTACACAATGTTTAAGGAAGGTTGCTCACTATTCCCATCTCTTGGGTGATTAGGAATGAACAGTAAGGATTGGCCATGTCCTACAGAAGAATAAGCAAAGTCTCACTTAATAGTTTTTAGTTTGGGAGCAACACGTTTTTTAGATAGCTGCGTTAAGGAGAAATTCATTCTCTTACCAATATGTTCTTTACCAATAGTGGACTTTTGACCCTGGTTTTCTTGGGAATGTTTAAAAAAGTTTAGTATTTTCTTGCATTTGCATTTAAAAGCTTCAAACTGATTGTAAAGTTCCTCCAAAAGCCTTAAATTTAACGTCGTTCTATGACCATTAGATCCCCCCCCCCAAAAAAATTTTCAACAATTTTGAGGTGTCATCACCTCAGTGCAGGAAATGTAGTAAGCAATTTTGATACAGCAAACTTCCACATGCATAATTGTGATAAATCAGAAGTACAAAGGATAAGATCAAAGCTCTGGATAACTCCAGACTTGATTATGTTCAGAAACCTAGCCTCCCCTGCTTTCAAAGATTAGTGATGCTTGGGGAAGAAATTTCTCCTCCTCATTGTCCTTAATGAGAGACTTACTGTTTTGAAATGATACCACCAAGTTCTCAATGCCCACATGCTCTCAGATAAACCCTGTCGAGCCACCTCAGCATGTTCTATTACAAAGTATTTGTTTTCGCAATGTTGGAGAAGAACTCTCCAGCTCCTCTTTAAAATAGTGTTAAAGAAATACAGATGTAGGATCTTTTGTTTCAATATGTCACGGCAGGGATGCGAGCATCCTGAAGGACATCACAGAATGTCAAGTCCACAGTGAATTGGATTAATTCCCTGTTGCTATGGCCTTGATTGCAGTACGTTGTGTGATGTTCAGTTTCTCTCCTTTTATTTGTTGATGTTAGTTGGTCTCTGTTCTACAGCGCAGTAAGCTTTCCCTTGACTCTTGCTGCACAGCATTGTTTGTGATTAATGGCAGACTCCAATGAGATATGCAGAATTTCAAACTATTTGGCCTGCAGTTGATATCCTACTTGAGATTTGAACTCGAACACTAAGCTTCGGGTCTGGCTGCTTCTTTGGAGCATAAACTCCATTGATTTAAGGCTGGTGTTCTGCTCATATGTAAACATGCAGGCATTATGAGCTTTTACACTTTGCACAGTCTTGTTATTTTGTTTGACTTGACCTCAGCTTGCTTGATCGTTTTTTGCTTGATTTGTGTCTGAAACAATTTCTGTCAGGCTCTTCTTCTGGCATGGTAGGAGAAAAGCAGAGGCTTGTTGCTATCCTGAGAGCTTTATGGGCTATTACATTTACCAGCTTGGATCTGGCATTACAGCAAGTCATCAAAGGTTTATGAGAGAAAGAGAAATGGTTTCTAGTAGCTGAAAGGTCACTGGCTATGAGATAATTGGCAAAAGAGCCAGAGGCATAGATAAAGGAAAATGGTTTTTATATACGCAAGAGTTTGGAATGCCCTGCCTAATATAGTGATAAATACCCAGTAAAAGGTACTGTTGAACTGAAGTTGGATAAATGTGAGGGGAATATTTACAGGTCTATGGTGAATGAATAGCACAGATGTGGGAGCTAACAGCATTGCTCTTTGAGAGAGCTGTCACCAACTTGATGAGACATCCCGCCCCACCACCCCCTTTCTATTCTGAATAATGCTATGATGTGATGGAAATTATGAGATGGTGGTTAATTTGAACTTTTTGTCATTTTTATTCATAAGAATTTCTTTCCGATGAACAGCAAGGTGGTTCGCTTTACCGATTTTAAATGGGTCGCTACGTTGTTTATTTGAGAGAAATTTTACTTTCCACACAACTCTCTGGTTAGTTTGCCATTCCTTCAGGACTGTACAGCACTTTTGAAAGATCTAAAATTAATGTCCTCTTCCATAACATCCAAGGAGTAAAATCAGAGGATATGTACCTTTTCTCAGGCTGTTAGATTTTTTTATTTTAACTTAGTTGAAAGGGATGGGGAAGGTTGTTGATAGTTGTGAATTATTGAACAGGATAACAAGCTTGTTAGGTGCTCATTCAGTGAGCTGGTGTAGGCACAGCCAGCTGCATTACATCGAGGGGAACAGAATACAAGGGGCAAGGTCCAGCTTCATCTATACAAAGATGTGGCTGGAATACAGTGGAGTAAGAGAGGCTCTGGGGGCTATATGTTGTGAAGGAAGACCTTGGTTCCCAGAGGGAACATAACGTAGATGTTCCAGAATGATATCTAGACTCCAAGATTACATACAGTGTGGAAACAGGCCCTTCGGCCCAACAAGTCCACACCGACCTGCCGAAGCGCAATCCACCCAGATCCATTCCCTTACGTTTACCCCTTCAACTAACACTACGGGCAATTTAGCATGGCCAATTCACCTAACCTGCACATTTTTGGATTGTGGGAGGAAACCGGAGCACCCGGAGGAAACCCACGCAGACACGGGGAGAATGTGCAAACTCCACACAGAGTCACCTGAGGTGGGAATTGAACCCGGGTCTCTGGCTTTATGAGGCAACAGTGCTGGCCACTGTGCCACCGTGCCGCCCACAGTTTAAGAGACAGTTTACTAAAGGGGATTATACAAACCAGGAGGTCACAGCCGGTCAGGCAACATCCACGGAGAGCGAGCAAGCTGACTTCACGTCAGCTTTGATGAAGAGTCATCTAGACTCAATGTTGGTTTGCTTTCTCTCCATGGATGCTGTTTGACCTGCTGTGACCTCCAGCATTTTGTTTTTGGTACAGATTCCAGCATCTGCACTAATTTGCTCCTGTTTATATAAACCAGGGTTGTATTCCCTGGGATTTAAAACATTTGCATTCACTTGATCAAACTTTCAAGATATAAAGGGGAGCTAATAGGATAGAAAAGGGGAAGCTACTTTCCTGATTGGAGGCATGTTTTGATCAAGGGGATATTGCCTAATGATTAAAGCCAGACCTTTTGGGAATAAAGTGGTTAGCACTGCTGCTTCACAGCGCCACGGTCCCAGGTTTGATTCCAGCCTTGGGCGACTGTCTTGTGGAGTTTGCACATTCTCCCCTTGTCTGTGTGATGCCGCTGAGTATTCCAGTTTTCTCCCACATTCCAATGATGTGCAGGTTAACGTGAATTGGCCATACTAAATTGTTCAACGTTGTTAGGTGCATTAGTCAGGGGGGGTTGGGTTACTCTTTGGAGGGTCGGTGTGGACTTGTTGGGCCGAAGGGCATGTTTCTACATTGTAGAGAATCTAATCTAACCTAATCTAATCTAAGATGAAGACATTTGTCTTCTCAATACAGCAGTAGTTTAGAATTCTCCTCTTCAATTAACAATTGGTGTTAGTTCGGTTTTTAAATTTTGAGGTTGTCAAGATTCTATCGAGGACCAAAGTGAGTCACGGATCAGCCATAATTTCATCAGATTGTCAGAAATTACATCCTTTCTGTTGTTTCTGGTAATTTGAGAATTTTTTAATGACAGTTGGCTATGGTTTTGTAACATTTCTAAAATTTTGCCTTTTAATTGAATGTAAATGCCACCCAATACTGTAGTGGGATTTGAACCTGTATCCCCAGACAATTTGCCTAGGCCTCTGGTTTACTAATGCAGTAATATTGCATGTATAACACTGCCTTCCCCCTTCTCTGAAGGGAGCAATCTTTGACCTAAAAATGTACAATGATATGTGCTAATGGGCTTATCCAGAGCTGTCAATTAAACAATAATGCTTGCTGGGAATTCTTTAATTAGTACCTTTTAGGAAGCTGATGGGGGAAAAAAAATCATGCAAAATGCTCTTTATATATGTCCCTGGATCATGAACAGGTTTGACCTCCAATGGTTCAGCTATGGATGTTGACCCATGGCAATGCTCCTACTCCATATCAGCCTCTTTGCACCTTTCTCAGGGTGCCACATATCCCTTACCCATGTCAGCAGTGTCCACCTCTCTCAGTAAGTTGACAGAGTCCAAAGCTGCACAGCCTTTGGCTGGCAAGGCTCAACAGGATTAGGAACATGAAGGTGTCCTCCTTAATGTGGCGAATGCAGGGTTAGACGATTAGGAAGCCTTCTTAAAGATTATACTGCCAGTCTCACTGTTGGAGGTTGACTGAAACCAGAGAGATTTCCTACCGTAACTAACATTTCTGGAATGCAGTTCAACCGTATATTACTATGTGACCTGAGGCATTGTAACAGTTCCCGTAGATATTTATATGATTCCACCTTCATCCCTCTTGGATTCTTCTGTTTATTTCAATATGCTGATGTAGCTCTTGATGGGGACTGATGTGCTGAGGGCAGAGGGTCAGGGGGAGGTGAACCCATACAACAAAAAACACTTGAATTATCACCTTGCACCCTGAAAACTGTGGGTGAAACCGGATTTACTGATGTGGAAGAGGATGAGGAAGCATTGTATCAGTGGGATTTTATTTTCATACCTAACTTGTATTTCGGGTTGGCTAAATGTGAAGCATGTGCAACAGGATCTTAAAATATTATTCCGTTTTGTGTATGTAGTTACAAAATACATCACAGAAGAAAACCATTCAGCTCATCGTGGCCATACCAGTTCTTGTTTAAAAAGTTTGGATGTTGAATCTATTTTCATTGGCTTTTCAGATCATAACTGGTGCGTAAATCATCATGTCCCCTCTATCTCTTTAGCTAATTGTGACCACTGGATGTCGGGCAGTGATTTATGTATGTTTTAATATCATTGATTTTAAAGATTGGATTTTGAACTAATGGCATTTTTATTCATTCACGGGATGACAGCACTACTGTCTTGGCCAGCATTTATTGCCAGTCCCTAAATGTCGAGAGGGCAGGTAAGAGTAAACTATGTTGTTGTGGGTCTGGAGTCACATGTAGGCCAAACTAGCTAAGGATGGCAACTTCCTTCCCTAAAGGACATTAGTAAACCAGATGGGGTTTTTTCCCTGACAATTGGCAATGGATTCATGGTCATCATTAGACTCTTAATTCCAGGTATTTATTTAATTCAAATTCCATCATCTGCCACTGTGGGATATGAACCTGGTACCCATAACATTACTTGGGTCTGCAGGACCCAAGAGGTTACTTGGGATCTGGTCTGCATGTGTGAAGAAGTTTAATGATTAACTTTAACATTTGAAGCTTTCTGGAACCTTGGTTTCTTTATTAAAAAACAGACATAAAGTTCTTAATGGGCATTTGTTTACATCGGAAAGAGTTTTTGAGTGAATAACATAAACAGTGTCATGTATTAATGAGAATGTGTATAGGGTATAGGCAGGCAGGGCAAGAGTTAAGTTCTGAAGTTTGTGAAACAAGAGGTTCAGCTGAGCATGACTCCGATCAGGTAAGAACTTACAGTTAACAATGGGCTGCTGGAGGCAAGGGTAATAGTTTAACAAGGTGGAAAAGCAGTCATTATGTAGAGCCATTTAACAATATCAGAAGCATTTGGTATGCAAGGTCAGCTAAGAAGGGGAAAAGTATCCATTGTATGAATCCAGTTAACAAGTTTAAGAACATTCATTGTAAAACAGTAAAGGGCTTGGTCTCTGCTATTGATACTCAATTATAACGGTCACCCAATTAATATGTATGTTGCCTTCTATGGATGCTCCTCCCTGTAAAATGACTATATAGTTCATTGAGAAACTGCTCTTCCAGAGAAGACTGAGAACTCATGTCCCTGTGCACATGGGCGATCATTATCTCTTCCTCCCAGGGCCCGGAATAAAGATGAAGGAGGTAAAGCTATACTGTATCTCTGAGTGTTTTGCTCCGACTGAAGGGGGAGTGGGACAACAATATTGGCGTAGTCGGCAGGATTCAAACTAATAGTTATGATAGGATGTTGTCAGCGATTGCCCGGAATATTGGTGTCTCGAGACGGACAGGCCCACAAGATTAGATTTGGAACCTTGGCCCCTATTGATATTCCTGTGTGCCGGAGATGGTCCCCTTGTTCGATCGCTCTCTAATCTACGAATTCCTGAAATGGTAATGAGTTCATTCGAGAGACACAGTTTTGCAATCACACTGGCAGGCAGAGGTTTGAGTCCACTGTGCTGCATTGGGGGTTGGGGGGTGTGATTGCAGTTAGAATCCTCTGCACAGTATTGGGGCTGAAGTCCCCTGGGGTGGGTTTGAATGGGGTTTGAGTCCTCTGCGCGGCACAGGGTTTCGAGTCTACTGGGTGGGTTGATTTGAGGTTTAAGACCTCCACACTGTGCTGAGCTTCGAGCCTTCTGTGTTTCATTGGGATTTAGGTTTTCTGTGTTTAAGTGGGATTCGGGTTTTATGTTTAAGTGGGATTCAAGTCCACGTGAGGAGTAAGGTGAGAAAGGGGTTAAAATTCCCTAGTGGCAAAATTTGAGTCTGAGTCTTTGTTCTGGGGGAAGGAAGTGGCTTAGATTGCGGCACCATGTGGTCTGCTGCGAGGGCTTTCTCTTTTTTATAAATGTAATGCAGTGAAAGAATGCAAAAAAGTAAATAAAATAAGAAACGCTGAAATTAAGGTTGTACTAATAAGGTTGAAAAAGGAAAGTTTCAATATAAATTGTGCCATGCTGAGAGTGTTTGATGTTTAAAAGTTTTGGTTTGTTAAAATATTGGTTCAGAAAATCCTTTTAAGGAACTTTTTTTCTCGTTTGAATAAGGATCTCAATTAAATGTCTTTTGTGGGCTATGTATTGGGGCAGATTTTTTTGCACTGGAATTGTACAACATTATGTCCTTTTTTAAAAATTATCAAACTTGTACCCTGAAAACAAATTGACTTAGTGCTTTGAGCCCCTGATGTGTTTGAAAATCTACAATGCCTGTTTTTTAAAAAAAATGTTGGGTCAGGGGTCATGCTTTAATCAGATGAGCGTAGTGTATTATAATATCTTTGTTTTTAAAGCAGAGTGTTCACAAAAAGAAAAGGGCATTTTTTAGTTTGATATTTTAAGATTTTCGAGAGAATATTAGAACTTTGAGCTGAGCTGTTTCAGTTTTGTTAATTATTGTTAAGACTTCATTGGCCCCCTTCATATTGCAAATTCAAAGCATGTTGATCTCTCCCAAAGTTGCCAATGTAATTCCGACTGTTTTATTTGGGAAATTTCATTTGGAGAACATACTTTGAAATATTCAGCATTTATCACCCACGAATATTTGAGATTTAAATCTGAACTGAACCTGCCTCTTCAATTGCTAAAGCACAGGAAACATTTTGTTGTTTTCTTGCTGTTCCAGACTTTTGAAATATTTTTCCTGACAGCTTTCACGTTAGTCAAGTATCAATTTGTTCAAAGGAAATAATTTCTGAATAACTTGGATGGGGTCTCCCAAGGGTTTGATTTTAGGACCATTGATTGTTGTTTTACAATTGACTGAATTATTTAGACAGTACAATTTAGAAGTTTATGGATTGTATAAAACCTGATTATGTCATAAATAGTGAACAGCGTAACAGATTTTAAGAATTCAAAGAATATTGAAATAAGCAGACACAATTTAGATTAGGTTAGATTACTTTGTGGAAACAGGCCCTTCGGCCCAACAAGTGTCTGTGCTGATAACTACCTTTGCAAGGAAGGAATGAGAGATGAAATGCAGAGATACTTTCAGCAGCTAACATCTTCTCCAGAGTTTCTCCATTCACAGATAAAGCATGCTTTTGCACCACTGCCCACTCTTCCACAACCTGATCCAACGGATTCAATCAGCTCCCCAGTCATGAGCATGAAAAGTGAAGAAGCTAACAACAGTGAAGAGGAGGTCCATACGCTTTTTGTCCATGGCCTTCCTACGGACCTTAAACTACGTAAGCTTTACCTTGTCTTTTGATCATGAAGGGATATGAAGGTTCACTGATGAAGCTAACATTACAACAGCCACTTGGCTTTGTTATATTTAACAGCAGAGAGGGAGCAGATGCAGCAAAGAATGCTGCGTTCACCTCGCCTGCAGCTGCTGCACTGCAGGCTCATGCACTGGTATCCTCCAACTGAAGCATCTCTGCAAGGATGGAAATCTCGTCAGTTTTGTGAAGCATTGAACTGCCCTTATCCAAGAAATCAGATTACTCCGAGGGGTGATGCAAGAACAGACTGAATTTTGTTTTCAGGTTGGACTTTAGTAAAGGAGATTTTGGAGAACTGACTCGTTTCCATTTGACTTGAAGGGGATGGAGTGGTCACTAATGACTGTGGATTTAAGAATATTACTGGTGAATTTTGTTTTCCACATGAGAGGATTCTTCAAACTCTAATTACTGTAATGGGCTAGTAATTTTTTGTTATGATTATTGGATGCTGTGCGTCAATAGCTTAAATACTGCTTGTCAGAGTCTTATGAAGACTGGTAATGCCATCGCGTTGATTATCATGAAATTATAAAGTGAGTGTGTGTGTGTGTGTGTGAGAGAGAGAGAGTGAGATAAGCAGGCAGGGAAAGAGTTAAGTTCTGAGTTTTGTGAAATAAGAGGTTCAGCTGAGCATGACTCAAATCAGATAAGAACTTACAGTTAACATTGGGATGCTGGAGGCAAGGCTAATGGGTTAACAAGGTGGAAAAGCAGTCATTATTTGGAGCCATTTAACAATATCGGAAGCTTTCAGTATGCAAGGTCAGCTAAGAAGGGGAAAAGCATCCATTGTATGAATTCAGTTAACAAGTATAACAGTAAAGGCTGGATCTCTGCTATTGATATGCATTGATTATAACGGTCACTCAATCAATATGTATGTTGCCTTATCTGGATGATCCTCCCTGTAAAATGACGATATAGTTCATTGAGAAACTACTGTTCCAGAGAAGAGACACCACTCGTGTCCCTGTGTACATGGGTGATCGTTGTCTCCCTCCAGGGCCCAGAATAAAGATGAAGGAGGTAAAACTACACAGAGTCTCTGAGCGTTTTGCTTCAACTGTAGGGGAACTGGGACGATATTAGGTTTCAGTTAGAAGTATCTGTAATAATGTGCATTTTTGGCCTGGGGAGAACAACCGTAGTTTGAAGAAGGCTTTTTGGTTTGTATTCAGAAGTAAAGGTTGTAGCTGGATAGGCAAACTAATTTGTCATGAAGAAGTGAGACAGTTTAGAACTGTTAAGAAATGGTTTAACTTAACGTTAGGAGTTTAGATTGAAGTTCCAGAAAATAAGTGCTTGTTTAATACCCTAAAGGGATGATTTGAAGCTGAGAAAGCCTAAGCTAAGTTGTATAAAGACTCAAAGAAGAGGCTATCACGTTCTTGGGACCAGGAATTGAAAGATTAGTTAGGGCAAAACCTGTAGAAAAGGGATTCTGTCTGATGTGAGTACTGTAAATGGGTGCTATTGGAATTAATTGTATTTTACCATGATTTTAAATGTTCAAACTTATGTTATATGGAAAATAGTTTGGTTTATTCTATTTTTATCTTAATTTAATTTGCATTTAATAACTCCCCAAATCAGCAACATTGTGCGTGTGTTTCTATGAAAGACCATCTCAATAAAGCCAAAAAAAAACCACACTGCTCTATCAAGCCAAATTTCAGTCTGGAATTTGACTTGTTCAGTAAGACCATCATCTGGGATCATAATATTTCAAGCCTAAGGATATTCCCCATTTGTTAAACTTGAATGCGTGTTCTGTATCTCATGTTGGAAATGTATTGATACAGGTTGTGCCCTGTCCAAATCTAATTATTCTATGCATTGTTCTGACAAATGAGCAACTTGCTTATACGGCAGCTACTGTTAGTTCTAATTTATTTATATTTTTATTAAAATTTTACATATTGAATTTTGCTCTCTACATGTAATTTTGCAATTGTGAACTAGTAAACCATGAGTTCCATCTGCTGCCCCAGCTGGACATCAAGTACTTTGTGCCACTGTTAAAAGTGACAGGAAACTTTCCCCTCAAGTCTGGCCAGCACTCATATCCCAACCAAAACCACAAAATGCACCTGGCCTTTTTCTGACCACTCTTTGTGGGAGTTACTGTGCATACAGTGGCTACTGTGGGTTTCCTACATTACAATAGTGACTACATTTTTCTTACAAGTACCTAATCTATTGTACAACATTTTGGGAAGTTGAGAAAGGCACTACATAAGTGCAAACTTTTCTCGTGTACTGCTGTAGCTGTGTGTGCTGGAGGGAATAAATATTGGAAAGCAAAGATAGCGAAAGGCTAGCAGCGATGGTAACCGGGCCAGTAAAGAAACAAAAGAAAAAGCACTTATTTCCCTGACCTTTGCTTGTTTGTTTTTTTTTGCTGCATGTTCTGATGTCTCTGTCATTGGCTCAGTAACCAAGGTTTTATCAGCTATACTCTGGTTAAGTACCTTGGGATGATTGCCATGTTAAACATGTGAATGAAAGGTGATGTTGCCATTATTATCTGGAAGTTAAATATTGTGGAAGAATAGTGCAGTATTAGTGTACAGAAAGGGCCAATGCTGAGGACCCCCACCCTACCAATCCTTGCTTCTAAAAGTGGAGAGCAGAGATGTGTGTGTTTTTCTGATTAGCAATTAGCAGCTAGTGGTTTGCTTCAGGGATCAGTGTGGGGACCACAATTGTTTACTATCGGCTTGGATGATTGAGAGTGGAGACCAAATATTGTGTCCCCGAGCTCACTAAGTTGAGTGGTGGAGCAAAGTGTGCAGAGGACACTGAAAGTCTGCAAGGGATATAAATAGGTTGAGTGAGTGGGCAAGGATAAGGCAGGTGGAGTGCAATGTTGGTAAATGTGAAGTCCTCCGTTTTGGTAGGAATAACAACAAAATAGTCTATTATAGTTAATTTGTGAAAAATTGCAGCATACTGCTATGCAGAGGGACTTGGGTGTCGTTGTGCATGAATCAGAAAAATTTAGTTTGCAGGTGCAACAGGTAATTAAGACAAATGGAATATTGTCCTTCATTGCTGCATCTGTCTAGTGTGATGGTGAGGCCGTACTTGGAGTACTGTGTACAGGCTTGGTCTCTTACTTGTGAAAGGATGTACTGGCACTGGAGGGGGTGCAGAGGAAGTTCCCCAGATAGATTCCAGAAATGAGTGGATTGGTTTATGAAGAGAAATTGAGTAGCCTGGGACTGTACTCATTAGAACTTAGAAGAATTGAGGGTTTGGGATCTTATAGAAACATATAAAGTTATGAAGGGCATAGATTAGATTAGATTAGATTAGATTACTTACAGTGCGGAAACAGGCCCTTCGGCCCAACAAGTCCACACCGCCCCGCTGAAGCGCAACCCACCCATACCCCTACATTTACCCCTTACCTAACACTACGGGCAATTTAGCATGGCAAATTCACCTGACCTGCACATCTTTGGACTGAGCGAGGAAACCGGAGCACCCGGAGGAAACCCACGCAGACACTGGGAGAAGGTGCAAACTCCACACGGTTAGTCGCCTGAGGTGGGAATTGAACCCGGGTCTCAGGCGCTGTGAGGTAGCAGTGCTAACCACTGTGCCACCCATAGAGAAAATAGAAGCAGGGAGGTTGTTTCCATTGGCGGGTGAAACTAGAACTATGGGGCATTGTCTCAAAATAAGGCGAAGCAGATTTAGGACAGACTTGAAGAGGAACCTCTTCACACAAAGGATTGTGAACCTGTGGAATTTCCTTCCCAGTGAAGCTGTTGAGGCTACTTCATTGAATGTTTTATGGCAAAGATAGATTTTTGAACAGTAAAGGAATTAAAGGTTATGGTAAGTGGAGCTGACACCACAAAAAGATCAGCCATAATCATCTTGAATGACGGAACAGGCTCGATGGGCCAGATGGCCTGCTCCTGCTCCTAGTTATGTTTCTATGTTACCCAACCCCACCTCTTGGCAGGGTTTTGAAGTCTGGCAAATTTCTCAAAATCAGATCCTTTTTCTACAGGCTGGAACTGCCTTCAGCTGGTGCTAGATTCTCCTGAAAGCAAGTAGATAGAAATAAGGGAAAACCCAAACCAGAGCTCGATAACATGAGGTGGTCGTGAAGGAGTTGAATAGGATACTCGGGTGGAGCTTAATTACTCAGAGGGTGATGGGCATGTGGAACTCGCGTGAAGTGATTGAGGTGAATAGTATAGATGCATTTCAGGAGAAAGTTAGTTAAGCACATGAGAGAGAAAAAATAGAGAATGTGCTGATAGAATTGGGTGAAGGGCTGTAGGAGGAGGGTCTTCTGGAACACAAACACCAGCATGAGCCAGTTGTCTCAAGTTGTCTGTTTCTATTGTTACGACTGAGGTGGGAGGAGCGCTCTGTCCCTCTTTAATCCCACTGCCACACCTTTAATTGATTTACTTGGTTCCTGATTTGGCCAGCCACCTGCTTTTTCTATATTTTACTTATAATTAGCCATTAACTAGGTTTCTTTTAATAAACAAAATTATTAATTTATTATAAAACAATTCAATGAAGATACAGAATTGGTTAGCATACAGTTTGTGATACAAATATATGACAATATAATGGTTACATATAAACAAAATGAAGTTTTCATAACACCATGTTGTAAATTAAATGTAATTATAGATTTAGAAGTTGTTTGGTTGGATAGCACTGTCGAAGGGGTAAGTGACTTTTCATAAAAGTTTATTATGAAGTTTGCGTTCTTTAATGGGGGGCAAGTTTGTGTCTCGTGAATGTGTGAAGACGCAAAATGAAGGCAACCAGACTTTCAGGAGCAGGTACAAAACTGTAGAGTTTGTGGGGAGTTGGAGAAAGTGAGGTGTGTACAATCCATTGTATCATGTTTTAGCAACCAAAGTACATTTCTCGGTATAATTAGACCTCAGGAAAATGAGCTGCTGTCCATTGCTTGCTTGATTGCACATGCAAAATTAATGTTGGCCTTTCTATTTTCTGACCATCTCAACATAAACTGTTGGTTTCAGTGTTGGCTGCCATGCACTTTGCAGAAACCTTGTGTTAAGTCGTATCATTTGTCTATCAACAAGGTACAGAGCTGACACTATTTCAGCTCAAATATCCTTTCTTTTTTGTCTGGTTTTACTGGGTATGAAAAACAGGTCTTCAAACACTTTGTCATCAATGGATCCAATTATATCAGGTGTAAAATATGCTATTGTATAATAGAATGGGCAAGAGCCTCTGAGAACATGTTATAACTGTATTGAACTCCAGTTTCCCTCACCACCAACCCCCATCCCAGTCTCTAATCTCTGTATAAGGTTTCATTGTTAATAGAAAAATATTTGATTTGAACTCTTTGTGCTAGAAGGCTGATCAAATGTATGCAGTCATTTTATATGTGACTCTTAACAGCTGATTAAGTAAACTTGTGTTCTTTGCTTGGCTTTGAGTCAAGTTTCTGAGGTGAGAATTGAAGTACATAGAATCCATAGTAAATGAACAAGCCATGCAGTCCAGCTCATCCATGACCAGTGTTTATGCTCCACACACACTTCCTACCATTTTCATCCTATCATCTTTTATCATTTTCTAGCTTATGCAATTATCTAGTCTTTGCTTAAATGTAGCCAAACTATTCACCTCTGTGTTGGCCTCTCCCTCACTACCTCACTCCCTCACACGTACACACATACGCACGCACACACACACCTGTTAACCCCTCTGACATCTCCCAGCCTCTTTGCTAAAGAATAACCCTTTGATGAGAGATTACCAGAAACGTAGCTGTAACCTTTTCAAGAGACAATACTAGCTGTTGCCTGTGGGGGAATAAGGTCACGAGTTCTTGGTTTGTGCTTTTTTGAATTTGCATTAACTTTGGTAGGTAAATGAACCTGTGTTTAGTGAGTGTAAGGACACTGGAGATTGCAACAAGGGTAAATCTGCTGAAGTCTTTCAGTGCCTCTGGTGGAAACTAATAGATTTTTCACACTGTCACAAGATATTCAATTGAAGTTTCAATTTTGCTGCTAACTAATGTATTAATATGTGAAACGGCATGATCTGCACATGCTCAAATCTTTTAATTTGGACGAGATCATAAATTATTTACATTATGTTGCGACATGCTTGACCAGAATCTCAATCGCGCTCGCGCTCGCTCTCTCTCTCTCCATGTTCAATATAGATAATGTGTTGGAATTGCTGATTGGAGGAGGACTGAAAGCCTTGCATTTATGTAGTGCTTTTGTGACCATTGGATGCCCAAAGATTTTACGGTTTAAGTACTTTGGAATCTAGTCACTGTTGTAATGCAGGATCTTGCATAAATCAGGATTCCACATGATTTGGTTAGGTTAGATTAGATTACCTACAGTGTGGAAACAGGCCCTTCGGCCCAACATGTCCACACCGACCGTCCGAAGAGTAACCCACCCAGATCCATTTCCCTCTGACTAATGCATCTAACGCTGTGGACAACTTAGCATGGTCAATCTATCTGCCTGCATATCTTTGGACTGTGGGAGGAAACCCACACAGACACGGGGAGAATGTGCAAACTCCAGACAGACAGTCACCCAAGGCTGGAATCGAACCGGAGTTCCTGGCACTGTGAGGCTACAGTGCTAGCCACTGTGCCATCTAAACAATGTAGATCCGGCAATGTTTTGTAAGTAATCCTGATTGAAGGATAGATGTTAGTCGGATACTGGGGAAATCTGCTTACTCCTTTTCAAACAATACCAGGTGTTATCATGGGTCTGGCAAGGATGCCTCTGATCAAATAGAATTATGGTGACAATTTTTTTTAAAAATCAAAAAAAATGGAAAAACATATTGAAACAAAAATTTGCAAAATCACAGCATGATGTTTAGGATGATTCCATGTCCTATATGAAAGTTTTGCCACCCAAGAGAGCAGATGGGCTTAATTTTAACATCTCAACCAAAAAGATGGAATCGCTGACCACGCAGTATTCTCTTTGTACTGTCCTGGAGCATCAGTCTAGCTTTATGTTCTCTACCCACTGGAATGAGAATGTGCTACCAACTTTACAATGCCTGATGCCTGAATGATGCTGAGCATCAAATAGGACTTGAATGGTAAGAAACATTGACTGAAACATGGTCTTTTCATTACATAAAAGGAACTGGCTGAGGGCTGACCCTACCGAGGACTTAAAGGATAAAAACCTTAACCTGGAATGTTACTCGAAGTGGGTATAGAATAAAGAAACATGGATTCAAGCAAAAACAACTTGACCTTTTACAAAATAAAGCGCTGCAGATCTGAAACAAAAATAGTGTACTGGGAAAAACTTAGCAGGTCTGGCAACAACTGTGCAGAGAAAGAGTTAACTTCAAGTCCACTGACCCTTCAGCAGAAAGATGCACATTTGTAATGAGGTGCAGCTCAGTAAGTTTGCATGAAACGTAAGAGAATAAAAAATTGGACCCAGGCCATACTTGGTGCAATGGGGGAATTCGGCCAAAACCGATTTAGTTACAACTACGTTTGCACGTTTTGAGTGAAAGCAAATAAAGGAGATGACGATAGAGTAAATGTTTTCCTCACCATGATGAGGCCAGACCATTTTGAGATGGTGCTCATCCAATGTTCTCCAAGAATTCCAAAAATTATGTTCTGTCAAAGGAATCTGTTGTCATGTGATATTGTTGCTGATTACATTCTTGAATAGAATGATACTCTGTATATGGCGAAAACTTGGAAATTAACCTTAGACATTGTCATGCAAGTTCTTCATGACATTGGCTTACTGCCTTCAGCTGCTTCATCAATGACCTTCCCTCCAACGTGAGGTTAGAAGTGGGGATGTTCACCAAAGATTGTGCAATATTCAGCACCATTCACAGTGACTCAGATACTGAAGCAGTCCAAGTCGACTAGTAAGCAATTATGTGACGGTGTCAGGCAATTAAAACCTCCAAGAAGAGATCATCTAAACATTGCCCTTTGACATTCAATGGTGTTACCATCACTGCCCAACTATCAGCAATCTGGAGATTCGGCAGGATCCGAGGAGAAGGAAAATTGACATTTCTGGCAAAAGCCCTTCATCAGGAATCCTGACCTGCTGTGCTTTTCCAGCACCACTCTAATCTTAACTTTGATCTCCAGCATCTACAGTACCCACCTCTGCCAATCTGAAGATTGCCATTAACCAGAAATTGAATTGAAGTAGTCATATATAAATGATGTGTAAAGTCGCCATAGTTCATAGGGCAGCACTCTCATTGAGTTTAACTTGAGGATCACCACACTCCAGTGTGGGACAATGTTGAGAAGGTGGGACCTTCATGATAATTTCAGCCAGTGCAGGAATTGAGCCCATGCTGTTGGTGTCACTCTGCATTACAAACCATTTGTCCAGCCAACTGAGCTAACCAGCCATCAATTCATATGTGTACACAATGACTACAAGACAGGTCAGAGCAGTGAGTAACTCCCTTCCTGACACCCCATAGCCTAAGTCGAGAGTGTGATGGACTAATCCACACTTCCCTGGATGAGTGCAGCTCAACAGCACCCAAAAAGCTTGACACCATCCAAGCTAAAGCTAACCCGCTTTAGTTGATATCACAAGTACAAACACTCACCGCCTCCACCACTGATGTTCAGTATCAGCGATGTGTACTATTTACAAACTGCACTATAAAAATTCATCAAGGCTGCACAAACAGCACTTTCCAAACCCAAGATCAGTTTTGGGTTGGGCATTAAATGCTAATCCAGCCAGCGTTGGCCACATTCCCACGAATGAGGGAAAAGCTTCAAAAGCAAGTAAATAAAGGCCAAACCATTTCAGCAAAAGCAATGAGCTGACTTGGCTGGAGGTGTGAGATGAAGCCAGAGCCATGGATCTGGCAAAAAATAGTCTCTCATCCATGTAAACGTTATCTTTTACAGGCGGTAAAAATGGTCCAGCAGATTTCCATAAAATCCAGGTCATGTCAGTCAGTTTCATAGTCTCAGAATCAGACCTTTTAGCTGTTACTATTCTAATATTAGCCAACAAACCTCTACATGCACCAGTTTCCAGTAAAATCATTATGCTTCTGAGAAAGCTGATCACAGCTAGGTAACATGCGGAAGTAGAAATAAAGGCAGGTTCTAGGCCCTAGTATGCATTTCAAATGTGCATATGATTGACCTGGGAACAGAGGATGATGTGATTAAGATATGAGTAAAAGGGTTGAAGGTATAATTACATTAATTAGATTGGAAATGGAGGTCAGAAATTCAGCTGCAGCAATATCTGTTAGCTTGCACACTATGTCACACCTCCTTGCCAGTTTTACAGTACTTCAGACAAGTTACCGGAGTAACAGTATCCCAATATTCTAGGTCAAGTTAGTATAAGATTGAAATATAATGTATCCCCTGTTACTTTGGGTAATAGCGAACGGTGCAGTCTGGCTGAAGGGAAGGAGCTGGATTCAGAAAATGTGGTTAAATTGAGCAGAGCCATGATCAATATTCATATATCTGACACCAAGAACTTGTTAAGAGGGCCCAAGTGAACTTTAAGCAAGGAAGGCCAATTGATAAAATAAACATGGTAAAGACAATTTGCAGGCAATATTTTGGCTTGACCAGTACCAGAGGCACAGTTAGAAGCATTAAATAAAGAACTTGTGAAAAATAGTGAAGTATCTCATAGAATAAGAATGATAGAATTATTGTTCATTTCCCTTCATGATCAGTCAGAGGAACAAGTGCATGTTGAAAGAGTTTTGGTCAATGGCTACAACAAGAGGATAAATGAGTCTGCATCTATTACAATTGATTATTTGAGAAGAGAGGTCATATTTTAAGAGTTGCTAGAGGTATTGGTGTCTGATAATGTTCCATGCACTATATCAGAAGAATTTGAAAGATTTGAAATGGAGTCAATTACTCAGTTGCGAAATGAAGTGTACAGTTGGGAAGGAGATCTTTGGAGATGGTAAGGATAGTGCTTCCAAATCAGTCAATAACATGTGGTGCTGGAAAAGGCACAGCAGGTCAGGCAGCATCTGAGGAGCAAGAGAGTCAACATTTCAGGCATAACCCTTCAGAACTGGGAAGGGGGTGGAGAGATGGCACAAGTATTTGCTGGTGACCGGTTGGGCAATAACTCACATGTTTCTCTTCATTATAGGCGAGACAATTTTCTGTTCCCTTGCAGAATACCCACATGTTCTACGAAAGTTGATTTCCTTATGAGTTGGCATTTAAATTTTCCCTTTGGATAATATTTAGCTATTTAATTGTAAAGAAAGGGAAAAGAGCGCAGATTAAAAATGAGTCATGAAAACCAAGGCATGATGAATAAAACTGTTGTAATGATACTAGGTGCGTTCACACATTTAATGAAGACTGGAGAGAGACTGTTTCAGTGTCACACAGGTTATTGATTGAAAGAGGCAGTCTGGAAATAGTGCGTGAGAAACCTCCAGTAGTCCAAATCATCCTACAGGAAGAAGGTGCAAATCACAAAGATTGAACGGTGAGAGTCTCAAAGAATTCACCATTATAGCAAGTGTTTGCTTAAGACAAATCAATCATTGTCGCAGTTGCAGCTATTAAATGGATTTGGTAGTTAAAGTCAAATGTCAGATTTGACGCAGTTGATTTTGAGGGATCAACTTCAAGCTAATAGAAATAAAATGCGATGCCATGATAGAAAGAGAAAGAAGCCAATTCGCATAATTAAAAATGTGTAGGAAGGAAGAAGAAAATGCTGATTTAATTTATTTCTTGTCAATTATATTTTTGCTAAATACACAGGTGTTAACGAACAGCACTTTTTATTTATGTGTGAATTAGTATGATAATTAAAGTTATATTTTATCTGATTGTAGTAAAATAAATATGTAAGCTAACTGATTAAAATTTGGAATTTGCTATATGTTTAGTCATATGTACACAATTTTGCAGAGCACATGTACAATTTTACATCTTTAATGTACAATTTTTAAATAAGGAAGGAAAGTGTGGAGCTGACTGTGGTGTAACCAAAGTAAATTCAATAATTGCTACTTGCTGTGAGTCCACATGTTAATCTTTTCAGTTTAATACACAACAGCTGATGGCTAAATCATGGTCAGATGGGCCAATCAGGCAATGTTCTAATAACCAAAAGTAGAGTTATTTGAGGAAGTTAAAAATCACACACACCAGGTTATAGTCAGACAGATTTATTTGGAAGCACTAGCTTTTGAGGTGCTGCCTTTTCATCAGGCAATTGTCAATCACCTGATGAAGGTTAAAAATCACAAGTTATAGTCCAACAGGTTTAATTGGAGACACGAGCTTTCAGAGTACTGCTCCTTCATCAGGTGGTGGTGTTGTGTGATTTTTAACTTTGTACATCCCAATCCAACACCGGCATCTCCAAATCATGACCTGATGAAGGAGCAGCGCTCCTAAAGCTAGTGCTTCCAAATAAACCTGTTGGACTATAATCTGATGTGATTTTTAACATTATCCACGCTAGTCCAACACTAACACCTCCAAAAGCATTTGAGAAAGGAATTCCTGATTTTCAGGCGCAACCAGCATTAATGAAACAATTGACATCAGGAATGCTCCAGATGTCCGAATGCAAATATACCAGAGAGCTGTAGGGCTGAAGTGGTTAGAGATGGGAATGAGTGAGGACATAAGCAATTTTAACATTGAAGTAGTGTGTCCTGGGTGAGAAATGTGGGCAAGCGAGTACAGGGCTATTGGGTAAACAGGACTTGTCATGTGATTGTCTCAAGTTTGTAGGGATTGAGACAAGCCAACAGTGTTGAATAACATCGGCAGGCCAACTCACTACACTGAGTGGCTGCTCATGATGCATGTTGTTACCACTATTCTCTGTAGATGTATGAAACTATTTGGACTGTTTGGTTTTAAAGTGGTGATGGAGGAAAATCACTATGTAGATAAGTTTCTTGTATTAGCAAAATTTAGTTTATTACATATTTGTAATTATTTATGGATGACATTGTCAACAGAGACTTTGATCAGATGTTTGGATACCAAAGGAGTGAGATCTAAGCTGTTATGCTGACCAGTCCACGTGACCTCCACCCTAGTCGGTGGTCTTTATTGTCATCCCTTAGTATTAACCCTTTCAGACCCTTCTACAGCAGCTGAGGGTTTTCACAGCAGATGCGCTGAGGCAGGACAGAGTCTGGCAGTATTGTGGAGATGTGAAGGTCTTAGTGATGGTATGAATATGTGTTTGAAAGCTCAACTTGGAATCAGTTACAATACCAATATTTCAAACAGCCTGATACAAATAAATAGCTTAATTTAGATGAGGGTCATAAAATGTAGAATAAGTTTCCAGATAAGGATACATGAAGGCAAAAAAAGGATAAACTACAACAAGGGTTTTTTTGGGATCTCTCTGGATGGGTACATTTAAATGACCTGAATGACCACGTTGCGTCGTTATCTTGTGAAGTGCCCATGTCAAGGTTGCCTGACTTTTTAAAAAGTTTGTGTTCATTTCTTAGTGCCACTACCTGACTCAGCATTTCCCATTTAAAACTATCAAAAAGTTTCCAGCAGTCAGGGCAACATCTTGTGTGCTTTGAGCTTTCTTGGTTTAGGATTTGTGAATAAAACTGGCGACCCGAACAACTTTCCCAGGATAGGGTTTCTGAACAAATGATGTTTGTTTTATTTCCCCAAGATTGCTCAAAATTGGTAACTGCTTAATGCCCATGCTGCATTCTTTGATTATAATTTGATTCCTACCCATGACGTGTTCAGACTGGCAGGAACTGATTCTCTGGTATTGTGTTGTTCCAGAGTTTGCCTTTGTATTTTCAAAAGCCAGGCACAGTGGAAAAAAAAATATAAGACCAATTACTTCCTGCTTTGAATTCAAAAATATGAACATGGGCCAAAATTTGGTCATGTGAAAACATCACTTTAGTTGTGATCCGTGCAAAATGCCTTCAAGTTCTTGGTAGATTTAGTTTTGTAACCAAAAAGGTTGATCAGTCTGTAATTGAGCAGTTGGCTCAGTTTGATTGGGTCATGTTGGTGCAGCAAACACAAACATCACCCAAGTAATATTTTTCCCATAAAGCAAAAGTGAGGTATTCTAATGGGAGACCTGACTGCATTGCTGTGGATTCACAGCCAAAGAACGTTGTAATAACTGGGTTTTTTCAAATCTCACATTTTAATTACCAGATTACATGCTTGAAGAGACTCTTTGACTCTGACTCTATGAAGAAAGTTAAATCGTACTGTACAGCAGGGGCCATTCAGTCCATCCAGTCTGTACCGGACAAAAGTACACTACTACCTACATTCGTCTCATTAGCTACACTGAATAGGATGATACTTAAGTGTTTATTCGAGTACATTTTAAAGATTGTAAGGTTACCCACCTTAACGACCCTTAGTGCATTGCAACTCCCACCACACACTCTGGATGAAAAATGTTTTTCTCAATCCCCTTTTAAACTTCCTGCCTTTGACTTTTAAAAAGTTGCTCTTGTTCTTGACCTTTTGACCAAAGGGAACAGCTGTTTTATATCCACCCAGTCCGTGCCCCAGTATCCTAACATACACACCCTCTTGGGTCCCCCTTCAACCTTCTCTGTTCCAACAAAGCCAACACAAGCTTATCTAGCTGCCATTCGTAACTGAAATGCTCCATTTTGGGCAACATCCTGGGAAACCACCTCTGCACCCCTTACAGAACAATCACGTTCTTCCTATAGTGTGGTGACCAAATCTGCACACAGTACTCCAGCTGTGGCTGAACCAATGTTCTATACAGCTCCAACATAACCTGCCTGATCTTATAATCGATGTCTCACTGATAAAGGCGAGTGTCCCATTTGTCCCCTTAACTAGCCTATTAACTTATCCTGTTACCTTCAGGGATCTGTGAACAAGCACCCCAAGATCTCTCTGTTCCTCTGGGCTTTGTAGTGTTCTGCTGTATGTGCGCTCCCTTGTCTAGTTACTACTTCCAAAGTGTATCTTTTCACATGGTTAAATGCAATATCAATTCTGAGGCTTGTTTAACATTGGAGTTCCAATTGGACAAGAACATTACACTTGTTTTTTTTCAGTAAAAAATGTTTAGCACGTCAATTCACATTTGAATTCAAATTATCTCTGTGTAGCTAGCATTTTTTCATTGGTTTCAAGGCCAGTGTTTATTGTCCAACCCTGGAGACCGTGCTGGTGGGCCACTGCCTTGAATGGCTGTCGGTGGTGTGGCATAGGTAAACTTACCGTTCTTAGAGATGGAGTTCCAACATAAATATTTTGCTGCTCCTTCATGTCAGGATGGTATATGACTTGAAAGTTGACTTGCAGCATGTATGACACTAAGGAGCTGAAGTGGAGAGTGAGGGCTGTACAGATGAGCGTTGTCCACAAGACATAGTAAGAATGGCTTTGAGCTAAACATTGAGTTACGACAGCCCCAGCTCAGCACTTCTGTAATATTGGGATCTGCACTTCCACAGACCTGGAGCTCCAGCTTCAGATCAGAAAATGCAGGCTCCAGGAGAGGGAAGCAGCAAGGGTGGGTCAGACACTGGGACAGGGGTAGACAGGCAGGAGGCTGGAAGAACACAGCAAGCCAGGCAGCACCAGGAGGTGGAAAAGTCAACATTTTGGGTGCAACTCTTTTTCAGGACTGGGGGTAGGTGTAGGGTGAGCTGCACATAAAGGGGGTGACAGGGGCAGGGTGGTGAAGTGGGGATAGGTGAAGACGGGTAGAGGGTACGACCTAGTTGGTCGATGGGAGGAATGGATCTGGTTGGTGTTGGGGAAGGAGGAGAGACTGGGAAGGGAGTTAGGGGACAGGGAGGGAGGTTATTTGAAATTGGAGAATTCAATGTTGAGTCCTTCGGCTGTAGGCTGCCCGGAGCAGGAAGGGCAGCTCAGAAATGGAGCTAATTCGGTCACAAAATAAATAGTGTTAAAATGAACCTCATGACACTTGAGATTGAAGACCTTGTTAACTTAAAAGCAAAGTTAAATGGGACAAAGTTGAACAAGAACACTACTGATTGAGCTGGGGGGTATTGGGGTGGTAGCATAAGGTTTCTTTGCCCATGTTTGACCTGATGCCAATACACTTCATTGTGTTAAGAATCCATGTTAAGGGATTCCCAGGGAACTCTCTTCCAATAGTGTGCCACCACACCGACATCTCTGATAGGACTGTCCTACTAGGACAGGACAAACTCTGGGATGGTGGTGGTGGTGTCTGTAAGGTAGAGGAGCATAGCTGGCTTAAGCTGTGACTTGATCAGATTGCAGAATTGTTACCCCAATTTTGCTGCAAGTCCTAAATGTTAGAGGGAAAAACTTTGTAAAGGTGGTTTAGGCAGTGCATACTTTTGTTAAATGCAGTGGCTTGTTGGTGCCAGCTGGTTTTAGTTTTGATCAATCTGATACAACTGAGTGGCCTGCTGGGCCATTTCAGAGGCCAGTTAAGGGTCAGCAACGTGGTTCATATTTTGGAGTCAGTTCTAGGCCAGATTGGGTAAAGACAGCAGATTACCTTCCTTTAAAGGACATTTATGAAACACGTGTTTACAGCAATCTACAGTTCTGTGGTCACTATGAGAGCTACTTGCTCTTTATTGTAGAAATTCAGATAGATCTAAAATAAAATGTGTGACTGCGGTCGGGACAGAGATTGGAATCAAAACAGAACATGGAGATGCTCAGTGGGTCTGGCAGCTTTTGTGGAGAGAGAAAAAAAAATATTTTAAATCCAGGTGACACAACAAAGCGTTAACTCAGTCTTCATAAATGCTGCTAGACCTGGTGAGTGTCTCTGGCTGTTTCTGTTTTTGATTCAAATTTATCTGTTTGAATATCAGTTCCTCTTCTCAAGTTGTGCAATTTGGGTCTGGTATGCCAGTTCAGCATTCATATATATATATATATATATATATATATGGTCAAAAAAATTATCCTTTTCACCCTTAAAACAAACAATTCATTCTAATATTTTCATATTTGAGACTCACGGCAGTCTCAAGTCAAAACCAATTGACAAAATATAGATAATTTTGTGCTTTAAATAAGGACACAAAAGTGAAAGTGAAAAGTGTGATGGCTGGAAGATGGTTGTTGAGGAACTATTAGTTTAACCACAAGTTGTTAATTTAAAAAGACAGTCCAATTCCTGGAGTTTTTGGGAGTGAAAACTACAGAAGATATCAAGATCTGTTGCGATATTACTCAGTTTCCTAACTGGATCAGTGGTAAAGGATGTATGCGTCCAGGATTCTTATTGATAACACACTGACATATTTTCAATATGCTTTTGAGGAAATTGCCCAGTGTATTCAGGGGATAAAGAGATGCACCATGAAGTGTGAATCACCAGAATTTTCTGGTTAATTTTCTCCATTCTGATTTGCATAAAAAAGACAAGGTTAAGGACAAGATACTGTTCAAGAACTTGATGGATCTGCACGTTAATTGTCCACTAATACATTATCACAAATTTAACTTGGTGATTAAGATTTTTTTAATACTCCAATCAATTAATTCATTAACAACTTTTAAATTATTTCCATTCTCTCCCAACCCCATTCTGTAGCTCTGTCACCAGCTTCCCCGACCCCCCCTCCCCGCCCCGAGCCGAGCCACTTCTCCCCTCTTTATTGATCAGTCTGGACCGAAATTGACGTGAACTATTTTGATTTCTTTCTACAACGTGGGTTTTCCCAGTGCTTCAATCTCATTGTTTCTAGAATCAGACTATTGTTCCCATCATTCAATGAGGGGACCCCCCACCTTTCTCATTTCCTTCACTGTTCCCTGAGTGTTAAGACCTGAAGCGTAACAGATCGCAGTGACATCAGCCACCCTAACAAGATCTTGAGTTAGTGTGTTTGGAACCCTTGTCATTATAACATCAGGTTTGTTAGCTTCTGTCTCAAGAATTTACAGCATGGGAACAGGCCATTTGGCCAAATTGGTCCATGTCATTGCCACTCCACTTGAACCACCTCCCACATTAACTTGATCTCACTCTATCAAGTTATCCTTCTGTTCCATTCTCCCTCAGTTATCTAGCTTCCTCTTAATGCATCAATTCTTTTTATTCAAGCACTGTATAATTAGTTCTGTGCAATATCAATCTGTTTTCAATTCTTGAATGATAAGATTTGATTCACCTCGGGAAAGGGGAGGAAGTCAAGATGGGTTTAAAAATTCAAAATGAAGTCTAATGGTGTGATCTAGTAGCTAAAGTAACATAACAAAGGGACTTGTGTAGATTGTGTTTGGATCAGGAACTTTTGACCCAGACTTCATCTGAATTGAAGATCCTCTATAGACATGTAACAACAAATCTAGAATTAGAATCCCTACAGTATGGAAACAGGCCCTTCAGCCCAACAATTCCACACCAACCCTCCAAAGAGTAACCCACCCAGACCCATTCCCCTATCCTATCACCGATATTTATAACTGACTAATGCACCTAACCTAAACAACCCTGAACACTATGGGCAATTTAGCGTGGCCAATTCGTCTTAACCTGCACACCTTTGGATTGTGGGAAGAAACTGGAGCACCCAGAGGAAATCCACACATACACTGGGAGAATTTGTAAACTCCACAGTCAGTTGCCCGAGGCTAGAATCGGACCTGGGTCCTTGGCACTGTGAGGCAAGAGTGCTAACCAGTGAGCCATATAGTACAGGGAGTTAAATGATGGCATTATTTTTTGACCTCGTATGTTTCTAATTTAATTTGTGAATTATAGTATGACGCCAGTCACTTCCATCCCTCTAATACGTTTTATTTGCTTTATTCATTCTTGGTATGTGGGTATTCCTGTTAAGGTCATCATTTATTGCCCAATCCTAATTATTTTCATAAAGTGGTCCAAGTAAGCGGTCTGATGGGCTAATTCAGTGCACATTTGAAGAGTCAGTCAGATTAGGGTGGAAGGAGTGCAGTTTCATCTTTTGGAGTGTATAACCGCCATTACTTTTACTATTGTGGAAGATGATTTGCAGTATCCTTACAGTGGAAAGTGTGCTAACTACACAATTTGGAGCAGTTGCAGGAAGAAATTGATGATGAAGCAGTCTATTGAATCGCTCAACTTAATTTAAAAAAAACACTTTTTCTTTTGGTCCTTTAATCAAAATATGTAATATTTACTGAAAGCTGGGTGGTGTATTAATGCCATGACTGGACCTAGTTTTAAACTCATGGTTGGTATGGTATGTTCTTGTCCTGTTGGCTGCAATTACTTTGGGCACTTTAGAGTTTAAAAAAAACTCTAAACGTGCATGTTATATTATGAGGCACGAATAAGCAGTGTGATATTTTCCTGGATAGCCATTGCTGACATCTTCTGGTATTTTGTGCTATTGGCTGAGGGTTGTTTCACTTCCACCAGTCCTCTTTTGTCTTTGCTTTGTCTTGCCCCCATTCAGTGGCGAGAGAGAGAGAGTATCCACAGACGAAGCACTGTTCTTGAACAACAAGGTTTATTACGTGATAACAATAAGTACAACATCATTGGTCAGGTATAATTATGAAGACCTTGGGGAGCTGGTACAGATACATCTGCTCTGACAACAGGAATAGAACCCTTTGTCTTCATGCTCTGAATGAGAGCCCACCTGCTCTACTGATGTCACAATGAACCTCTTCAGTATCTTCCAGCTTATACAAAATTCGGTAGCCCTCCCCCAAAACAAATGATCTCTTAGAGGACATTAAACTAAGGCCCTGTTCAGATTAATTTGAAAGATTCTTACCTATATTTGGATGTAGATTAAGTATATATTACAAGACCAATATAATACTTTTGTCAATATTCCTTAAAAGCTTCTTAACTTGACATTTTTCTGGGATACAGCAAGACACTGGGCAAAAAAGTAGATTGGGGCATTGAAGATGTGTTTTTGTTTCAATTTCATGGAAAATTTTAACTTAGTTTTGAGCAGATTGGAGATGGGGAAGTAGATAGAACAGACTGCTTGGGCTCTAAGAAACCAGTTGGGTGGTGAATATTCATGTTTTCATTAGCTATGCCGCATATAATGCACCGCATCACATCCTGCCTCTGACGGCCAATGGGGAAAATGAGGTTGGAGACATTAGCAACAGAAAGTCACATGAAGAAACTCCGGGAATATGGTCACATCAGAATTGGGAAGCATAGCTGCTATTCAAAATATTTTGTTACGCAAGGCATTTCGCTTTGTTTTGGAAAAATAACAAGTCATTGCTGAATGTGGTTTAATTTTGCTTTTGTTTCCTTTTTTTTGACTTGAATAATATTATCCTGAAAATTATTTGTATTCAAAGAATGTCAAGCAAATTACAACCAGTGTTTTTCTTCATCCTGGTCAGTACCATTGGGTGAAAGTGGAAAGAATGGTTTTAAATAGAAATTGGATGTAGAATCTGAATCATGGAATTAGCGTAATAAATTACTCATTTATTTTCTCTAGTTGAAATTGGAACTGTAAAAATTGTACAACTGGAAATATTGTTACATATTAGAATAATCGAAGGTAAGAGGTCCAAATAATCCTTACCGAGATGATAGAATCATCTCTTGCCATCTTTGATTCCTACAGCACAGCATATTAAAGACTTTTTTTTCAATTGCTCTCCAGCATGTGGCAATACGATACTACAAGATCTTTCTATTACAAGCCTTTAAAAATTATATTCCTGCAAAGTTTACCAAAATACATTTTAAATACTTTATTCGCTTTGGAGAGAGACTTTTTTTTCTGTTTACCTATTTTCCGAAGTGTGTCGATTTGCTATTGCACGAATTGTTATCCCTCTATCACTTCGTCTACAGTCACCACAAAGTGAATGATTCCATTCAGCCTGTTGTTCCTGTGCTGATGTTTTGAAGGAGCTATCCAGTTAGCCCTTTCCCTTCCTCAGAGTCTGACAAATTTTAGTTTTACAGTGTAAGTCTGATTATAGCATGGATGTTGGAGTCCAAAAAATTGTAGCTGACATTATAACTGGTATGGTTGCATGATCAACTACTGTAATCAGTTTTCTTTCAGTGGGAATGCGAATTCTGATTGCTGGTCTCCACCATCTGTGTATTTATTCATAGTGTGTGCTTTTTAAAATCAAATAGCTGCGTGAGATTGAGGCAAAAATTAAAAAGGGCAAAAGTACTACATTTTGGCTGGAGAATGTAATTGTCAGTTGTCATATTTAACCAAACTGATGGGCTGCAGGAAATGGCAACTTGTGCAGGTAGAGATAATGTTACTTTCAGCTCCCTTTGTCCGTTATCTGTCAGAACTGCAGCAGAAGATTCCTAGAATTTCTGCAGGAACTGCATACATCATTTGCACAAACTCACCTCCTTTCTGTATCTATGTAAATTACCTATGAGTAAAGCAATTATCCTTGCACGTTCTTGTCGTGGTGATAATCACCCCTTGGGAATTGGCACGTTGCATTGGATTGTCTATTTTTGGAAGCCATGAAACCTAGTACTGAATGCAAATTTGCAGTATGTTGACCCACCTTATATTGGACTTCCGCAGAATTTACCCAGTTTTCATTTAAAAAGGTATATTGAATCTGTTTGAACAAACTTTTTGAGGCAATATATTCCAGATCACATCACTTTTTTTAAAACTTTTAACAAACACTTGTTATAAAAACTATTAAATTCAGTAAATCTCAAAGTATTCCTGTTATAAGTATAAAAGTAGTCTACACTTAGATGTAAAAGCCAGGTGAGAGTACAGTCTACAATGTATGAGAAATCTCAAAGGCTTCATCTACTTTGAGGCTGTCCGACAGTCTCTTTCTTGGCACACCCCTGAAAATTGTTGTTTGTCAGTCTCTGTAAGCATTGAACTTTGTACTTTGATTTATTATCCCTGAACCAAAATACTAAACTGTGAACTACTGTGTATGCTTGTTAATGCTGTTTTACCATTTGAACATTTAAACACTCTAGTATAAAAATGAAAATTTTGATATCAAGCCTGTAGTTTTCTGCTAATGTCAACTGTTACAGTTTTGCCTATTTTCAGATGTTTATTCTGAATAATTAGCTATCCTTACATAAGAAACCCTTTTACATGTTTAGGATCACATGACCACTTGTGTAACCTAACCCAATGGAGATTTGACACCTTGACAACACAAGTCTCTTTACCTACTATAGATACTATAACACCATAACTGCAAGGAACAGTCTGTCAGTTTTAGTTTTGTAATTAAGTCAACATTTCTTCTGACCTGTACAGTGAGGCACTTGAGTAGGTGGAATGTGATTTCAATCTAATGTTTTATTTCCCTGTCTTAACTTTGGTTAAATGGGAAATACTCTCCATGCATCAGTAGGTTGTGTGCATGTAATCTCAGTTGACACTGCAGTATAGTACTTTGGGAATGTAGCACTGTTGCAGGTATCATGTTTCAGATGAGACATTAAACTGGGATGTCTTTGGCTTTCCCAGGTAATTGTAAAAGTTCTACTGTTGCTATTTCAGCAGGTAGGAGAGGAGGTCTGGATTAGTGGTGCTGGAAGAGCACAGCAGTTCAGGCAGCATCCGAGGAGCAGTAAAATCGACATTTCGGGCAAAAGCCCTTCATCAGGAATAAAGGCAGAGAGCCTGAAGCATGGAGAGATAAGCTAGAGGAGGGTGGGGGTGGGGAGAAAGTAGCATAGAGTATAATAGGTGAGTGAGGGAGGGGATGAAGGTGATAGGTCAGGGAGGAGGGTGGAGTGGATAGGCAGGTAGGACAAGTCATGGGGACAGTGCTGAGCTGGAAGTTTGGAACTGGAGTGAGGTGGGGGAAGGGGAAGCTGAGGGCCACACTCTCGCAGAATTGCAAAGGACCCACTCTGTACTACATCCTCAGGAGAATTCATACTCTCAACAAACAGTATTTCAACTCCATCTCAAACATCAAAAACTGTAAGTACAACAAACTTTTATCGACCCACCTCCATAACCAGTGCTCCTCAAACATTCCTGAAGATTCCCCTGGCCTCTGGAACTGCTTGGACGCCATTAGCCATGCGGCTGGTGCAGCTGCCACCTCCACGCTGATTGATGATGTCATTCCGCCCCATCATGACCCCTCCCACAACCACTTCCGCCCCTCATAATTCCTCATGCATAACACGTGACATCACTTCCGCCCCTCACATCATCGCTGATGTCACATGCTCAGTGACTTCCGCCACCCCTACTGCCGTGTCTGCCACCACTTCCGCCCCCACCAATGCCACTCACTGGCTGACACGTGCCCCACATATCCCACTGTCACAATTCCCGGCCCCCAGAACCCTGTGGGGAACACCACCCCTGCTCATGACTCCACCCCCATTCCCCCCACCATCACACCCACTCCATTTACTGGCTCTGCCCCACTCCCAACTCCACGCCCACACCAGATCAGCAAAGGACTCGCCTTCATCCCCCTCCGTCCACGCATCAATGAATTTAATACACGCCATGACGTCGAACACTTCTTCCTCCACCTCAGAGCTTACTTTCTCAATCAGGACTCCCGCCCACCTTCTGAGAACCCCTTCGCCCACCTCCAACACACTGCATCCACCTGGACACCCTGCGTTGGCCTATTACCTGCCTTCGACCTCTTCACTTCCAACTGCCGCCGGGACATTAACCGCCTCAACCTGTCTACCCCACTCCAACCACTTACCCTCACAACGCGCAGCCCTCCAATCCCTCTGCTCCAATCCCAACCTCACCATCAAGTCAGCGGATAAAAGGGGCGCAGTGG
>NC_057711.1:116570836-116627991 GCF_004010195.1 Chiloscyllium plagiosum | reverse complement strand
TGCCTATCTTCCTTTCCACCTATCCACTCCATCCTCCTCCCTGACCTATCACCTTCATCCCCTCCCCCACTCACCTATTGTACTCTATGCTACTCTATCCCCACCCCCACCCTCCTCTAGTTTATCTCTCCATGCATCAGGCTCTCTGCTTTTATTCCTGATGAAGGGCTTTTGCCCGAACCATTGATTTCGCTGCTCCTCGGATGCTGCCTGAACTGCTGTGCTCTTCCAGCGCCACTAATCGAGAATCTGGTTTCCAGCATCTGCAATCGTTGTTTTTACCGAGGAAAGGAGGTCTGGTTTGGTCTTAATTTCTGGATCCACATCATTGAGAAAGAAACATATTTATTCAGTCATTATCTCATTATTGTTTGTGGGATCTTGCAATGTTCTGTTGGCTGCTGCATTTCCCACATTTCAACAGCAGCTCTACTTGAAATTCTTCATTGGATGTAAAGCACTTAAGGACACTCCAAGATTATGAAAGTCGCTTTTTGTTTGTTAGTTTGCTCCTCCAGCCCTTTCTAAGGAGGAAATTGGTAAATGCTTGAAACAGTAGAATTCTGTTTGTTTGAGATTCCATCATGCAATGGGGCACACCAACAGTTGGTTTCTACAGTAAACCCAAACTATTTGCAACTAGTTCTGGGTTTACTGGAGAAGTCAGTTGTGGGGTGTGGCCCATTGCATGATGGAATTTCAAACAAAGTTCAACTGTGTAGAGTTCAATGTTTGAGTATTTGCTTATCAAATTCTCATTGTGTATCAGGAAGCTTTTACATTGTGGAAGATTCCAAATTGGAATAGTGTGAGGTAAGAAAATGCATTCGCTTATTTTTGAGACCTCTAGAAATATTGAATGGTTGGAGTCAGATGAATTGTTATATAATGTAAATTGGAGGAAAGCAAAATGCTGCAGGTGGCGATCCTGAAATAATTCTGTCACTTGCAGCATGTTTCTACTTTAGATAAAAGCTACTAGATTAATCTGAGCCCGTGGTTTGGACCCCATCCTGGAGAGGCACCATTGAGTGTTTTCAGGACATTGAGCCTGCTTATCAATCTTTCCTACTTCAGATTGAACTTGTCCTCTATTGAAACCAGGATACAGTGTGTGCACAGGTCTGTGTATGTACAGTGTCAGGAAGCAGTGAAAACATCATTCTTTTAATGTTATTTCATCATCTCTTCAGAGGGCTGTTGGGATATTGAAGCAGTATTGATTCCTTATAGTAAAATGCTGTCTTTCTACTCCCACTAACAAATATCTTGAACAGGAGAAAAGACAACGGAATTAATCTGAAAGCTCTTTCTATCAGAGCCAGAGAATGTATGATGGACCAATGGCGGCCTTCTGAATTGTGTCATTCTATAAACAGCAGGAGATTTCCTGGGACTGATTAGTCCCACGCTGTTTGCTCTTGGCACTGGATAGAACACACATGCCAAAGTATTTTAATTTTAGAAAAGAACTAAGTGATAGATTAGATCAAAAGTGTGAAAAATGTTTCAGGCAAATTATTATGTGACTTGGTAACCACTGCTCTGGAAGGGTGTCAAAAGCTTCCAAAAGAGTTACTGAGCAGGCTTTTAGTGTGTTATAACCATTTGAAATTCATTAAAAATGGGCTTTTCAATAGGTGGATTGAATGGACTGGTCCTGGGACAAACAGCGTAAAGCATACCAGCTTGTTTGTGTTTTTGATGTGAACTGAACAGGAGTTTAAAGATTAGCTTTCAGCTCAATTTATAGAGCACACGTATTAAAGGTTTGAAAGGAAAGCTTAAAATGTAGAATTGCTTGAGAAGTTGTAAGAAATTGCAATAGTCTTTGCTTTTCTTCCCATCACTTCTGGTTAATCTGCTAGTGTGTTGTAAGTTACAATTTTCATGACTACTAAAGTGTTGTTTGAAAATATCACAGAGGACGGATCCAAGTCTTGACTTGTGTTTATTTGTGGACATTCCAAAAACATCAAGGTGCTGAGAGCTGGAGGACTAGCAAGACGATATGGACCCCTTCCTGATGAAGGGCTTATGCTCGAAATGTCAATTCTCCTGCTCCTGGGATGCTGCCTGACCTGCTGTGCTTTTGAAGCACCTCACTGTTGACTTTGTGGCTCTGCATAATTGTTTCCAGATCAATTCGTGAATATTAAACCATGGTCCCCCTGTTTTGTAGGCATTAGATCCTGAAGCATGATAAACCTCTAAGATTTAAATCTCATTTGGGTTGCTTGTGAAAAAGTAACTGGACAAGCATTCCTTAATAAATGTTAACACACTGAATTGTCCAAAATGCTTGAGAGAAGGAAGGGATAGCAAACAGTGGCAGCTAATGGCAGATGATGTGATTGGAGAGAGGATTTGGGGCATGTTATTTCAACAGCTGTGGTCTCTACTTTTTACGAGATCCATTTCTTACTGTATGGACCTGGAAGATATCTAATTCTCTAAATGCAGAAGACTACCATAAACTGCGGTACGAGGTTATACAGTTCATAGAACTGCTGCAACGTTAGAGGCCATTTGACCCATCACTGCCAGACTTTTGGAAGAACAATCCTACAGAGGAAAGAGCATTCCAAAGACTCATTGACTGCCCAATCACATGAAATATTCAAGAGCTGCTTTAGGTTATTTCCATTGAAGCTTTCATCAGGGACTAATACCCAAACAAATAATACCCTGTTTGACATGGGCTGTGCTAGTTATTGTTGGAAGAATATCGATATTTGTCTGTGATGCTGACGCAACTAAACCCAGAATTTCTTAAACTCGAGAGCAATTCTGAAGAATTGATAACTGTTCAGTGGAGTCAGAGAGATTTGGAGTAACTAACTGGGCCTGTGACTAAATAAAGACGGAATGAAGATAACATCAGCTTTGAAATTTCCAGCACCACACACTCAACTTGAAAATTCACAGACAGAGTGATAGTATAGCTACATAAAAACCAAATTTTTGCTTTTTGAGTCTGCTTGTTTTCTGCAAATCAATTAAGGAATTTTAAAAATACTTGACTACCTTATTTCTACTTCATTATTTTGCTGTCTAACATGCTCCCTTTTTTGTGTGTGTTTTATTCTTTAGTAAAAACATTCCTATCAAGTTGAAAATCAAGAACGGTGGGGCCTCTTGAATTGATATAACTAGTTTATATATTGAGCAACAGAATGCACAATTAATGCTCATGAAGCATTTGAGTTTTCAGCTCTCCTAAGGTTGCCCTGGAGTCTGCAGGAATTGAAGTTTAAACTTCAGGGTACTGTTGGGAATAGGGGGGTGTGGGGAACTGAAGAATGATTTGAGGGGAGGCATGAAGCAAAGTTTGATTTTTATTTACTTTTCTTTCAGTACTTTCATGCATTACAGTAGTTATGATGCAGGAGGCAGGGAAGGATTGCCAAAGAGATGAATCTGATTAGGTACAATAAAAAAAACAAGAAAGATCCCTTCTGGTTAACTGTGGGGGAAAATAGTACACCTGGGAATAGACCACTGGGAGCATACGCATGGAATAGTTTACACTGGGAGATCACATGTTAATCTCCGGGTATGCACCTAGAAAGAGTTAAAAACCTCGAGCTTCTTGTCAGTCATTGGAGAAACCTCTTTGAAGCAATTATCTCACTATTTCTACCTGGTAATGAAGTAAAATGTCGCAAATTCTTCACGGAGGATTGTTATGGTGCACAATTCAAGTTGAGTGAAATGATGACATGGGGCAAGTACGGTAAGGAAAGCTTTCAAGGCAAAAATTGTAAAGGAGAAAAGAGCCAGTGAGGCTTAGGGAGAGAGTTCAAAACTTGCAGCTTTGGCAGCCAAAGGCAGGGCTGCCAGTAAGCAATTGTTGCCTGCATTTCTGAGCAGTCTACTCAACATCTAGTTTACACATTTAATTACATGCTCTCACCTATATCCCTGTCAACTGAGAAACATCATTTCGAGTTTAAAGGCCATAGGGCAAGGTTTGTAAAGTAGGAGGGAAATATAGTCAAGTCATAACTAATCTTGTTGAAAATTGACTCCTGAGATGTGGTTGTCACTGCCATGGCTAGCATTTACTGCATGTCCCTAATGGCCCTTAAGAGTTGATGGTGAGCTGCGTTTTTGAATTGCTGCAATCCATTTGCTGTAAGTAGACCCACAATGCTATTGGGCAGTGAATTTCAGCATTTTGGCACATCAGGACTGAAGAAAAGCAATATATTTCCAAGTCAGGATGGACGGTGACTGGAGAGAAACTATCAGAATTAGTGTACCTTATATCTCCTGCTCTTGTACTTTTTGGTGGAAATGGTTGTGTTTTAGGAAGGTGCTGTCTAAGGACTTTTCTTCTGAAGAATTTCTATAGTACCTTTTGTAGCTGATGTGCATTCCTACTGGGTCAGAGGTGAAGGGAATGAATGTTTGTGGATATGGTGCCTGTCACAAGCAGCTTGACACCATCCAGGACAAAGTAGCCTATGAGTGTTTCTGGAGCTGCATTCATTCAGGCTAGTAGGAAGTATTCCACCACATTTGTCACTTGTGCCATTGCTCATCCAATTCAGTTTCTGGCCAATGGTAACCTCCCCAGGATGTTGTTAGTGGAGGATTCAGTGATGGATTGTCTCTTAGATGGTCGTTGCCTGACACTTGTGTGAGCTGAATGTTACTTGTCACTTCTCAGCCCAATCAACATCTGTCTTTGGGTTTCAAATACCTAGGTGAAAATTTTAAAAATACTTTCTCCATTCCTTGACAAAAGCTACAGTCTTACAGATGAGATGAGATCAGTATACAATCATCCCAGTATTTTATTGAAGTTACACTAATTCTCCCTTGTAGATTTGATCGTCTTGTTTGAGATGACAGCAGCACAAGTACTCTGTTTATCTGTTTGCACACGCCCAAGATGATGTAGGGTGACATTTCTTGAAAGGCAGCAGCAGGGTTGCTATTTTTACGTCATTGTGACAATGTTCTATTTTAATTACACTTTCCTTCACCAATCAATAGCTTGCTTTCATCTCTAAGGGATGTACTGGTTTTCCACATGGGGCTCTTTAATTCCTCGTCTTCCCTTCCCCTGGAAATAATCCTGGAAGCTTCCTAGCATTTTCTGAAAGCATTTATACACACAACACCAGGTTATAGTCCAGGTTTATTTGGAAGCACAAACTTTCAGAGCGCTGCTCCTTCATCAGGTGGTTGTGGGTTTTGTTGGCTTCTTTCCACTAATTCAACTTGGAAAGGTCTAAATTTCCATAATATTTCCAGGAACTGGCATGGGCCAGAGGTTAAGACAAAATCAATGAAATGTATGGGATTCTTAGCTTTCTAAATAAAGGCATTCAGTACAACAACAACAAAGAATTTATAGACCAGTAAATGTTTCATAAATCACTAAATTAGACCTCAGTAGTCACCATTTCCAGGTGATGTGAATGTCAATCCTTTTTCTTTCTGGTTTTGCTGTCTGTCACTTTCTATCTCTCCCTGTTTGTCATTCTGTCTGTCTCCTTCCCTCCCAATCACATCTCCATTCACTTGCTGCTCTTTCACTAGTCCCTATTGTGTGGCATTATTATAGATTCTAGATGTTTACAACACAGGAGCAGGCCATTCAGCCTATTGTGTCCATGCTGGTCAACTACATTCTGACTACATTCATCCTGTTTTCCAGCACTTGGACCATAACCCTGGAGGCTACACAATGCAAGTGAATATCTAAATACTGCTAATAAGTTATAAAAGTTTTTGACTCCACTACCCTTTTTAGGCTGTGAATCTCAGACTTCCTCCACACTCTGGGTGGGAAAAATATTTCTCTTCAACTCTCCTCTTTGCCTTCTACCTCTTACTTTAAGTCTCTGTCCCCTGGTTTTAAGCCCTTTTACTGATGGGGGACAAAAGTGCTTTCCTAACCGTCCTATTTATGCCACTCCATAACCTAAGTTCTTTCCAATCTTCATTGACCCAAGGAAAACAACCCGAGCAAATCCACTTCTTAACTTTCGTAGACAAACCTCCAGCCCAGGCAGCATTCTGGTAAGTCTCCTCTGCACCTTAACTAGTGTAAAAACATCTTTCCTATAAAATGACCAGAATTTCCTATGGGAAGGAAATTGTGAAACTTGAAAGGATTCAGAAAAGATTTACAAGGATGTTGCCAGGGTTGGAGGATTTGAGCTTTGGGAGCGGCTGAATAGTCTGGGGCTGTTTTCCCTGGAGTGTCAGAAGATATGGGGTGACCTTGTAGACGTTTATAAAATCATGAGAGGCATGGATAAGATAAATAGATGAGGTCTTTTTCCCTGGGGTGGGAAAGTCCAGAACTACAGGGCATAGGTTTAGGGTGAGAGCGGAAAGATATAAAAGGGACTTAATGGGCAACTTTTTCACACACCGGATGGTGCATTTATGGAATGAATTGCCAGAGGAAGTGGTGGAGGGTTGTACAATTGCAGCATCTAAAAGGCATCTGGCTGGATATATGAATAGGAAGGGTTTAGAAGGATATGGTCCAAGTGCTGGCAAGTGGGACTAGATTAAGTTAGGATATCTGGTCACCATGGATGAGTTGGCCCAAAGGGTCTGTTTCCGTACTGTACTTCTCTATGATTCTGTAACTGAACTCAGTATGCCGATTGTGGGATCGCCAGCATTTTCTACAGTTCCAGAGTAACTTCTCTGCCTTTGCGTTCTATGTCTCAGCTGATATTCCTTCTCCACCACCTTGTCTACCTGTCCTTCAGGTATCTGTGGATATGCACACCAATTCCTTCTAATGCTCTATACTTTCCAAGGTGCTTCCATTTATAATGTGATATGAACTCTTTTATTTTCTATAGCAGCTTATGTGATTTACAAAAAAAAAAGTCTACAGGAACAAACTAATGTCTACCTGCCTTATCCCAAGATGTTTTGCTCACAAGAACATATCTCACTTGATAGGGTTTCACAGGGTGAGGAAGGTTTTTCACTTGGTAAGTGAGGAGAATCGCAACAAGGGGCCAAGGATTTTGAGGTATTTGGCATAAGAGCAAGTGAGGAGATTAGAATTTATTGTATGTGGCAAGTTTTACCATCTTGAATATGCTACCTGATGCATTGGATTGAAACGGATTCAAAAGTAACTTTGAATTGGGAATTGGATAAATCATTTTGAGGGATAAGATTTGTGGGTCATGGGGAAAGAGCAGGGGAGTGAGACGAATTGATTAATTCTTTCAAAGAGGCAGCAGGAATGCAATGACTAAGTGGCCTCCTACTGTGCATTATTATTCCAACAACAGCCTTCACCAATCTGCAATGTCGCTATTTAGAACAATAGAATCTTGCTAAATTCTTTCAGCATGTGTCAGACTGTTCACCTTTGTTACTACTGCAAGTGTGTGGTTGATGACCAAAGTCGATGTCCGTAGTAAACCATTAAATTGTCCTGCTTAATAATCAAAAACCTATATGATTTGTTTTCAAATAAATTCTCATGTGTATTGTTGATTCTCAGCCATGACAGTTGTTGGCACTCTTGCCGCTGAGTCAGAAAGTTGTGGGTTCAAGTCCAATTCCAATACTTCACAGCAAAACACAAGGCTGATCCTCTCTAATATTGAGGGAGTGCTGTACTATCAGAAGTGCGTCTTTAGATAAGATTTAAAACTGAGGCTCTGTCTTCCCTTCCAGTTGATGTAAAGGATCCCATGGCTGTATTTTTAAACATGGTCTTCACCTTAGTGTCCTTTTTAAAAACTTAACTCTTAATCAGCATCACTAAAACAGATGAACTGGTTATTTATCACAATACCCTTTTTAGGAACTTGCTATGTTCCACTTGCTTCATTGTAGCAGTGACCACACTTTAAAACTATTTCATTGGTTACACAGTACTTTGGGATGTCGTTGAGTCATGAAATGCACTATGTACCAGGAGATAAATAACTGGGCTGTCAAGTTTTGCCTGAGACCTTGTTAGAGTCACAATGAATCTCTTGCCCCATTATTTTCTTTTAGACAAGTTTGGCTATCTTAAGATTTCTATCCTTTTCCACACCAGTTTAAATGTAGACTGTGGCATTTGAAACAGTTCCTAGATTCAATTTACAAATAAAACAGTTCATTTTATTATAAAGTATGTCGTCTCACAGTACGTTTGTTTTTTATGAGAAATGCTCATATTACATATTGTTTTTTATAAAAAATCTAGATTAGTTATGGAGTTACAAGTCAATGATACATAGTCGTAGTTATCATTGTGCTCAAAGTTGTTACTGTAGTATCTGAATCCGAAAAAATGGCTTTCAATAAAATCTATTTCACTAAGAGAAGAAAGTGAGAATTTTAACAAATTGTAATGATCTGGAATGTGCTGCCTGAAAGGGCAATGGAATATTTTCATAAAGGAATTAGATAATGGGATGAAGTTTATAAGATTTAAAAGACATTTGGATAAGCACATGAATAAGAAAGGTTTGGAGGAATATGGGCCAAGTGCAGGTAGGTTGGACTTGTTCAGTTTGGGATTATTGTTGGCATGGACTGGTTGGACGGAAGGTTCTGTATGACTCGGAGCAAGGAGCAGACGAGTGGGCTACTTGGAAGGCTGTTTCAGAGCCACCATACGATGGGCTAAAGGCCATGGGATTGTGCAATAAGCTCAAAGGGTTTCATTCCTTTCCAGAAGCCGAAGTCTCCCATCCAGTGAAATTTGAATCCCGTTAGGATGGCTCTGACAGGCAGAGTATCACATGTGTTGATATTCCACATGCCTTGTTCAACATGAGTCCCATGCAACCAGAGGAGTTGACCAAAGGCACTCAAGATTACAATGGCAGTCACTTAGTAGAAAAAGATGACTCCTATAATGCAACACAGATTCAATAAAGTGTCACAGTACATTTTGAAGCACTATCACAGTTGTAATGTACGACTTTATGAAGAACAATTAAACACTCAAACAGCAATGAGTGATAAAGATCAAATATTGTAGTTTGTTATTTGTTTGTGTGACATTGATGGATACATTGAAGAACATCACTGGTTGTGTATGTTAGTGGCCACTGGATCTTTCATGTCTACTTAAGCTAGATGACCCTTGATTTAATTTGCCATCTAAAGAATGGCACCCTCTGATACTGGAGCTCTTCCTCAAGACTGATAGTAGAGTGTCAGCCCAGATCTGTATCCAAGTTCCTGGAGTGGGGCATGGAAACAAAATGGTCAACTATCTGATTTAAAGACAGTTTGCTTACCTAGTTGAACCACTGTTGACATCTCTCAGGCTTTTCTACAATCCATGGTTTATACAAGTATGTTTCACATGACTTTATGACAACAGGCACCACTGGACAATTATTACATGGCAGCACCTTTCTCTTTGATCGGATTCTTCTGTCTTAGTCACTAAAACCATCCTTTGGGGTGCTTCACTGGGTTTAAGGCGCTGTACAAATACAAGTGTTGTAAACATGAGAGGTGAGGCAGTCGGCAAAATCTGTAACATGTTGCTTTAATGTCAACCATCTTGCTTAAACGAAGGACAAGACTGTAAATATTGGACATGCGGTTATATGAGCAAGCTTTTGTTAGTGTTTCAAGGATTATGATTTGTATATTTCACAAGAAATGAGAAATAATGTTTGCATGGTATTTGGTCAAATGTCATTACTTTTTGCTTGAAAGTGTCTGGCTTTTATTTTAACGTAAAGGTATTTTCCTGCAGGAAATGGCTCCCGAGGCCAGTATCCCATCACCAACTCACTGTTTATTTACATGTGTATTATACTTGACACTGGTCTGGCTCCCTGAGAGCCAGCTCTCAGTGAACAGAACCTCTGACACTCTGGTTTATATCAGTCAGCCAGAGCTCCTCAATTGGACCAGGAACTGGTCCAATCAGGGTACCCATATTCTGAGGTCCACCATGGCTGACCTCGTTACAATTACTGTGCTACATTTCCCAGCTATTGCTTAAAAACCCTTAATGTTTCTAACAGAATTTTGGATTTGTTTGTCGTGACTGCAATACTGAACAATCTAGGACTCGTCTCTCTTTTTAAAAAATAAGATCTTGATCACTCTTCACTTCTTTTAGAGAGAAAACAGGTTAGTGAATTTCAGGAGAAATATCAACTTGGCAGTGTTGAGAATGTGGAACTCACTATCACAGAATGGTAAGGGTGAAAACTGTAATGTATAGTATTTGGCATACATTTATGGGCAATCTGGATAAGCACACAAAGGAGGAAGTAATTGAAGGTAAGGCCAGTGGCGCGAGGTAAAGTTGGTTGAGAAAAGACTTCTATGAATATAAACATCAACCTAGACCACTTAGCTGAATGGCCTATTTTACACACTGTCAGCTTTCATTTCGCACCGGCACACAGAATACATGAGTTTTCACCTGAAGGCAATTTGCACAGATATTTAATGAATTTTTTTATTGTTGTATGATCAATAAATTTTCTTTTCCACTTCACAGGTTGTTTTCTGTTTAATCTGTTTCTGTGAAGTTTGCAAACCAGTCCTAAATTGCTACACATCAGAGAGGAGAATTTCTGAGAGGCAGTTCTTTGATAACTTGGAAAGATAACCACCAGGTCAAATATTGAGTTAAGCACTTTGAACGTAGCCTGTAAGCTCTGGGGAAAATCCTCTTGTTCATTCTCACAAAACTCTGCCCAAGTACCATTTTACACCAATTTCTATTTGCCCATCTTGTGCTCTCAATGGTTCCCAGTTTGACAATACCCCTCCATTAAAAGTCACATCCTTTTGTATGAATCCCTCCATGACTTGCATCTTGTTATCTCTGTAACCTTGTACAAACCTCTCGAATTATCTGCAATTCTTCTAGTCAACTCATCAATGGTGTCTTGCCTTCACATGCTTGGGCACTAAGATCAGGAACTCCCTCCCGAAACCACTGCTTATCTCTTTCTGTTTGTGCTATTTCAAATAACAATTGTTCATGCAGATTAATACAAGACTAAGTTATAGTTTATTCAAGCAAATGGGTAATACAAGCACTTACAATTGGTACAGAATACTATCTGTTAAGATGTGAGTTGATCAGTCTTTGCTTCGTGTTTCCTATTTTGTCTTTGGATCTATGACTCATCTCCTTTTCATTAGTGCTAGATTCTCATCACCAACTTTCTTTTTGGCTGGGGGTGAAATTGTATTTCCAAGAACCACTCCTGATGCTTACTCATCTTGAGCTGGTATGTTTCCACACGATTCTTTCTGTAATTTCCTCATGCTGCAGTTTCAGTGCATTCTTAGAGGACAGTTTGTGCATCTTCCAAGCTCAGCATGGGTTGACCAGTTTACCTGTAGTTCTTCTATTTGGTCAATAAATCCACATTCTAACTCTGTCTCACCACGTTGAGTAGGCCACTGACAAAACCTATCTTTTGACCAAGTTTTCAGACATCTGCTGTAATGCTGACTTATTTGATATAGTGCAACATTGTGACCGATGCTCCTATCAAATGCTTTGTGGAATGATTACTCTACATAAATGCAAACTGTTATTTTTAGCCACTTGTAATAAGAACAGAAAATGTTGAAAGTCCTCTCATCTGTCTGTGTCTGTGGAGAAGGAGAAACAGTATTTCAGTGATCTTGTATCGGACCTTAACCTAAAACATTAACTTTGTTTCTCTCTCCACGTAAGCTGCTGGACCTACTAAGTATTTCCAACATTCTCTGTTCCTGCATACAAATTCCAGAATCCCTGGTGCTTTTCTTTTTGTTTTACGCTATTAATATTTGCACTAAACCTTTTGTAATATACTCCTAATTGCCAATTTCAAACGTACAAGCAATTTCTCACTTTGCCAAAAACACAGTATAGCAAATGATGAACAGTAGTCCAATGGTACTTATATAGCATACCCCAATAAAGCAATATGTAGTATTAAGCTTTCTAATTCACTCTGGTGGTATTAATTCACATTTTTAACATTAGTAATCTAGTCAAACCACCTACAGAAGCAGCTATTGAGTTGAGAACATCAGTGGTTTTCTTTTACCTCCCCCCATATTGTCATGTGGCTCCAGTTCTTTGAGTGGGTTGCACTGTAAGAGCATAAGAAGGCATTAGTCATATTGGTACTGTCGCTGTGTAATTGGGGGCTGGATTGAATGAGGTGGGACTATTTGCTTCATACATAAATGCCTGTCTGAGGGGTGGAGAAAAGAGTGATTGTCAGTCTCATCAGTAGGAAATGTTTTTGCTGTTTGTTGAAACGCTTCCTGCAGTAATGATCATGAAATGTCAGTGGTGCTGAATATTATGATTTATACTGAAATAAGAGTTTGTTTGTGAGCCAGTCACGTTGGGATTTGAATGGTAAGGGCTTGCTTTAACAAACTTTATTTTAGGAACTGAGACAATTTATTATGTGTTGGCTAGCATGCCAAAACAGCTGAGCATAAACTAGTGGCACGTATCATTACCTGGTATGAGAGTCATGGATGCAGCTGTAGGTGAATTTGATGGGATTGATCATCTTTAGATGTGATGTAGCGAAATGGCTTCACCTTTTGGTCTATATCTTAGAAAGACTTGAGAAACCTGCATGAAGGTGCAAGATATTTCTATTGTTATTACTGGGATTGTGGTGTTTATCAGTAGATTCCCCCCACCGTGGGCGGCACGGTGGCACATTGGTTAGCACTGCTGCCTCACAGCGCCAGAGACCCGGGTTCAATTCCCGCCTCAGGCGACTGACTGTGTGGAGTTTGCACGTTCTCCCCGTGTCTGCGTGGGTTTCCTCCGGGTGCTCCGGTTTCCTCCCACAGTCCAAAGATGTGCAGGTCAGGTGAATTGGCCATGCTAAATTGCCTGTAGTGTTAGGTGAAGGGTTAAATGTAGGGGAATGGGTCTGGGTGGGTTGCGCTTCGGCGGGGTTGTGTGGACTTGTTGGGCCGAAGGGTCTGTTTCCACACTGTAAGTAATCTAATCTAGATTCAGTCCACCCATGTATACATAGGTTATTCAGATCTGACTAACCAGAACCACTGAATTCAGCCCAGTCAAGTTCTGGATGACATTGTAACAGCGATGACACTCCTAAAAGTATTAAATTTGCTGTGAATTTTGCAATACTATGAGGTCAAACAATTTAAAATGTATTAGTTTTTTTTGTAACAATTCCAACAATTTCCCCATTTGTTTATTTCAGTGTAGCTCATATCAGATTATTGCACTGAGCAACACAAAGGAGTGTTTATAATATGCTACTTTTGGAAATTGACATTTGTTAAGTTGACTTTGATAGGCCATTTCCATTCAAAAAATGCTATTCATAACTACCTGATGAATTATTGTGACTGTGTTTTGAATGCAGATTAGCCCTCCTTGTCTTGAGATCGATTTGGTAAAATCCTCTCAGTGATGCTTAACATTTCCATGGAGGGTCTGGAACACAGTCACAGTCTAGAAACAAATGATTGGCCTTTTAGGACTGAGGTGCAAGAAATTTCTTCCCTTGAAAGATTAGATTAGATTAGATTAGATTACTTTAGATTACTTTACAGTGTGGAAACAGGCCCTTCGGCCCAACAAGTCCACACCGACCCGCCGAAGCGTAACCCACCCATACCCCTACATTTACCCCTTACCTAACACTACGGGCAATTTAGCATGGCCAATTCACCTGATGTGCACATCTTTGGACTGTGGGAGGAAACCGGAGCACCCGGAGGAAACCCACGCAGACACGGGGAGAATGTGCAAACTCCACGCAGTCAGTCGCCTGAGTCGGGAATTGAACCCGGGTCTCTGCCTGCCTTAGAAGTCTGTGGATGCTCAATCGAAGATATTCAAGACAGATTGGTAGATTTGGAGGAAATTGAGGGCTATGGGATATATGGGAAGATAAAATTCAGGTAGGAAATCATGGTTTTCACGGATGGTAGAACAGGATCCAGAGGGCTGAATCGTCAACTTGAGGTCAATTTTTTTCTTTGTATTCTAACAACAGCACCACCCATTCCTTGTTCAAAGCTTTTCTTTTGAAAGTTCAGGATGCAAACATTTAATAGCTGCATTTATAGCAGGACCTGGAAATACCAAGATTGAGTTGACAATTGGTAGAGAACATTTGTTCTCATCAACTTTTTCAAAAGCATGACTGTCAACCTTCTGGAGCTCACCATTGACCAGAAACTTAATTGGACCAGCCATACTAATAAGTGGCTGTAAGAGCAGGTCAGAAGTTGGCTACTCAATTGAATGCTTAATACCCCTGGCCCACTAAATGCCTCTTCACTGTACATGAGACTCCAGTCAAGAATTTGATGGAATATACAACTGGCCATAACAGTGAAGAAGCTTGTCAGCATCCAAGGCAAAGCAGTTTATTTAATGAGCACTCTGCACTGAGACCTTTGTCCACCCCATCCATCACTAACAAACCATGTCCATAGTGTGGTCTTCTGGATGCAGTTCAGTAACTTTAACATCTCCCAACCTCATGAACACTACTGCAGGGGAGGACATGAGTATCATTGTCCTAGGGGTAGTGTCATCTCCCAAAGGTATTCTCCTTGTCACATTGTCATCCTGACTTGGATGCAAGCATTGCCTTTGGGTCAAATGCCCTGAAAGCAGTTGCCTCTTGCCACTGAGGGAGAATGGGCGGGGCAGGAAATTTATAGGAAAATACAGCTCTCTCTCAAGTTAATTCAATTCAACTGAACTGGACAGTAAGGGGAACCTTGTGTCCCTTATACAGTGTCATGTATGGAAGGAGAAATATATTGTGTAATTAAGATGTTGCAGAAGGCATCACTTTAAAGTTATCTTGGGCAGAGAATTTATTGAAGTAGTTATTCCTGTTACATATCAAGCATGGAAAGAGCCTTTGCAGTATTTTGTCCTTACTTAAAGTCAACAGACAAAGTATTTGCAGTTGGAGTGATATAGATAAAAGACACCGTTTTAAAAACTAAGTAGGACTGAACAACTTGTTCAAGCGATTTTGTATTTCTTCAGTGTACACTAAATTTAACTATTCCTTGTGAAGTCACCCTTTGGTTTGTATTGCTCATTTGGAAACTTGTTAATGATTTCTGAATGTGTATCAAGTCACCTTTGTACTTTTTTTTGCCATATATTGTTTGAAGAACTTTGGCATCTTAATCAAAAGGTACCTCTTGTATTGCCTGAGGGCTATAAATCATTCAATTTGTTCTCCATAGTTAAATGTGATTGGATATTTGACAACAGGTGCTTAGAGTGTTTTAGAGAAATTGTTTTAATGCGAAATGAAACTTTGCAGAACACAACAACCTACAGTACAACTGAGTACTCAAAAAAAAAACTTAGTTTTGAACACTTGAAACTGGATTACAGCTTTGATTTGGTGAACAGTGCAGGTAATTTGACAGTTCAACGTGGCATCACAATCTGATTTTGAAGTCGGGTTTTCTTCAAATACTCTCTTAAATAGGACAATACATTCTCAAATCTCAGATTCTTTCTTCCTTTCAGATACTTTGTTTTCAAGCATATAATGTTTTGTTTGCCATAATTAAGATGTTTCTGATGAATGGGGAGTCCAGAACCAGGGGTCACAGTCTAAGGTTACAGAACTGGATATTTCGATTAGAGGTGAGGAATTAATACACCTAGAGCTTGGAGAACCTGTGACATTCTTTGTTACAGAAAGTGTTTAAGCCCAAAAAAACTTTCATTTTTAAGAAGGATTTAGGTATATTTCATAAGGTTGAAGGGTTGAAAGAGTACAGGGAGAAAGCAAGGACAGGGCACTGAGTTGAATGAGCAGCCGTGGTCAGATTGAATGGCAAATCAGGTTCAAAGGGCCAAATGGCCGCCTCCTATTTCTGTGTAATTCAAAGAATGGAAGCTTCATCTAAAAGATAAAACACATTTTTAGTGGGTTTTATATGAATTCTGCAGCATAACATTTTAGCACAAATCTATATTTCTGCACTTGTTCACATTTGCCTTTTGGAGAGCAGTCATGTCACATTTTATTCCCTGAGGGTCATGTGATATTAATCTCTGTTAGTGCGTGGTGACTTGACTTCATTTGCTGAAGAAGCTGAGATTTATTGAATTGTACTTTGCAGTCAGATGGTCTTTCATTTCACTTCAATGGTAAGGCTTGCATTTCCTCTCTATGAAAGCAAACTTACTCTTACTCCCCTTGTTCAGCCTGATGTCTTGTTACAATTTAATTGCTTCAGCAAATGGGATTTGTGTTCTCCTGAAAATTAATTGTTACTCCCAGAGAACTAATAATATGAGATAAAATGTGTAGTACTGTATATGGGGGCATTATATTAGCCACAGAAATCCTTGTTGCTATAATTAAACAACTGAGTTCAAATGAACCTCGTGTTCCAGATTCTAGTCTTTAGGCAGCAAAGGAGTTGAGGACAAATAAACTCCTTGTTGAAAATAAACAGGAACAAAAACAGGAATACATGTTTTATTTTAGCAGAGTTTGTAACAAATAGTTTAGTTACAAAAACGTGTGCTTTCATAATCTGTAAAGTTATTTGGAATGATTTTAAATATCGATCATTATGTTTTAAGGTATCTGTTTGCATCTTGCCTAAAGCATGCTGCCTGATGTTTGCTGTAGTTCGTTCTTTCAGAGTGGAATACAGATATCAATTTCTGGTCAGAATGCAATGATGGCTACTTGCATCCTAACCAAGTACAATGATTTCAGTAGAAAGCAGCCCTCTGGAAAGGATGAATTTATAGATCTGTCAGAACACGTGAAGAGTCTATTGGCCTACTGTGCCTAAACTGGCTCTCTGAAAGAGCTATCCAATTAGTCGGACATCCCACCACCCCTGTCACTGCCACTGATTCTGTCTTGATATGGAACTTCACAGTTTTCCCCTCCCTTCAATATTTATTCAATCCTTTGTTTTGAAAGTCAGAATTAAATGTGATTCTGCCTCCCTTTCAGGCAGTACCTTGGAGGCAGGTTGTAACAGCCATTGCATAATAAAAACATTCTCCTCAAAGGTCATTGACGCAACTTGTGACAACACATTTTCCAGATAGCCAAGCTTTTATAGTAATGTACATGACCTGGCAAAATCTCATAAAGTCGAGGTCTCAGGGATGAAGATCTTTCTCTCTCATAATTCCTCAGCATTCAACTTAGGGCAGTTGAAAACTTGTAAGTTTCTTGCCGTCACATTGTAAATGTAATCTTTCCAATAAAAGATTACTAAAAATTCTACTTTAGATATTTACCATACAAGTTCGAAGCAATTTCTGCTCTGGTGCATACTGGTAGCTGCTCATTGTATTTTTTTTATTATTTTTAAATGTTAAAAGAACAATAATTGCTTTAGCAACACTCAAAATTTGGAACCAGCGAAGAATTAGTCATTTGTTCTGTTTCTCATTCAGTTCAAATGGTCCTGCTTGGACTGGAGTAAATGTTGTGCAATTCTGTATCCTTGAATTTTATTGTTGAAATATTGGAAACCCTTCAGCTGGGCAGTGTGCTGTTGCCCTACTTTGATATTGACTGCTGACATTTCATTGCCTTTCAACTATTTGCTTTTCAACCATTTCCCTTTCAAATCTATTTCAAAGCTTGCTACTTTACCTGACATTTTCAGATGTGACCTAAGTTCTCTTGAAATTCTTTTACCTTTTAGCTCAGAAATGCTGAGGAGGAGGGAATCATAAATGTTAAATGTTGGTGAAAATAAATTCGTCTGCAGGAGCTTTTTGGAGAGTGATAACCATTTGCTGTGTAGAACCAATGCTTTTGTTACCTCCAGATTGACCTTTTCTAGTTCCACTATTCTTCTGTCTGACCACCCATCTTCCTTTCATAAAACTGAGCTTATTAAAAACCCTCTTTCCTGTGTCCCAACACTCCCAGTTCTGTTTAGCCATCGTGATTCTGTTCTGTGGTTGATATTGGCTCCAAGACTAGTAACTTGCATTTTAAAAAATTATCTTGTGTTTTCAGATCCCTGCATGGCTTCATCCCTCTCAATTCCTAATATCATCCTTCAATTTTGTAATCCCCTGAGATCTCTGCAGTCCTCCAGTTCTGGTCTCCTGTGCAGTCCCCCCCACTATAATTGGTGGCTTTGCCTTCAGCTGCCTGGACAGTGAAATTTCTATCTTAATCCTCTCTACCTTTCTCCTCCATTAAAACTTACATCTTTGACCAACTTTTCAGTCACCAGCCCTAATATTTCCTTGCATAAGTCGATATCATACTATAATTTGTTCCTGTGAAGTGCATTGAAAATACTATAGAAATGTACATAACTATTGTATAGATCTTGTGACAATTCTCATATATGCTTCATTTTCATCAGCATGTGCAAGAACTACATATTCTGTCAATGAAGGAGCCCATCATGAACAGCTTCAGATGACTTGAACCCTATTGTCAATAAAGGTAACAAATGAATGACATTTCTATTCTGGGGTCTGGAGCCAAGCAAATATGTATTGGGAATGCAGTTAAAAAGTTTAATGTCTGCATGCATTTTCCAAATTTTTCCCATGAGAAATATTAATTTAAGCATTTGTATTCGATGAGACTCTTGGAAAGCTGCCACACTGATAGTGGAGAAAATTGGATTGCTTTAGAGGGGACTGTTTGGTACATACTTGCCAAATCGAAAAACACAACTTCAAGATTTCAAACTTTTTACAATTAGAATTATATTTTGTTGTCCCCTTGTACTCGAGAACAGAGATACGGGAATACAGTTAAAATGTATAAAGTCGCAATGCCTAGTGCCAGGGGCACAAGATACCTAGGTAGAACATCTTAGGTTAAAAAGTAGAAAAATAAAGTTAAAAGTTCAGCCACTGCCCTGCAGACACTACATACTGGGTTTCCCCTCCAGGGCTTGTTCTCTTGCCCCCACGTTGCAGATAAGAGGTTGGTTTCTCAAAAGGAAATTTCTAAAATGTTTAGAATCAAAAGTTATCACTTCAATTTACTAAATAAATGTAAAGGGACAAACCATCTTGTTGAACAAAAGGTGTACCAAGTCCCCACTTTTGTGCAGTTAGTCTGTTTATAACATTGTTACTATCTATAGTCCTTTCCCAGTGACATTTGGTAACACTAACTCATTAGCCCTGAAGGACCATTTATTGTTTATCTCTTTTATCAGCTGATCTAATGATAAGTCATTTCAAAAGAAAGATTGATCCAATTTGAAAGAATATGTAGAAGTTTCAGGGTGTGTTTGAACATTCTGAATGTAACTTGTCTAGTAACTTAACTGATTGAAGGTTTTAAGAAAAATATAGGCGGAATCAGTTTCAAATTTGCTCTTTACTACTTAAAACTGAAAACATTTATTACATGCCTTGGACTGGTACCTATTTGTGCCCATTTATAATGTGCATTTTTGAACACTTCTACTTTGAGCCAGGAATGGTGTTGAATATCAGGGATCATGAAAAGATTATAACACTCTTAATTGTTCTGTAGCATAGGGTATGTATCTCAAACAAAGTACAAATCTCAAAGTGAAGCATGCAGATCACAGAATGATGGCAATTACAGCTCAGGAGAATGCAGTTCAGTCCACCACCTCTTCACTGTGCTAGCTGTTTAGTCGACTTCTATCTGTCCTTTTTCAAATGCTTATCAATTTTCCTTTTAATTTTAAAATGATGTCCTACTCTGCCTCAAATGCCATTTGTGATTTGTGATTGTGTGATTAAAACCCTCTTTGGAAATGCATATTTAAATTATTCTCAGTATGTTATTCAGGCTGGCGCTCCAGTGTGATACTAACGGAATGCTGTACTGTTGGTGCTATTGGTAGGAAGTTAAATGCCGGGACTCCATTTTCCCCTTTACCGGCTCAGATAGCTATACAAAGTCCCAAAGCACAGCCTTTGAAGAAGGGCATCTCTTGAAGTGTTCTCCCTGATGGCCTGGCCTATATTTATCCTTCGATCCATAGATAATCTGGATGTTATCTCACCAGAGATTTAAAGTGCCTGGTTGAGAACTGTGCTCCTCCATTAGGAGTCTGAATCAGTGTTCAAGTCTGAACTCTACATTTGTTAATGTTTTGATCACTTGAGTTGTTTGGTCCCAGCTACCAGTGGATACCCGGAGTTTCTCATAAGTTGTGAATAGAGAATGTGCTCAGTGATGACCAATTTCTCCTCCTCTTTTCAAGTGGAATAACGTTTTTAATACGTAATTTCCTTTGGCCTGTCTGATTGTTTAGAAGCTCCTAGTTAATTAATTTCAAGCCTGATGTTTTCCAACGTTTTTGTGGTTAGACTGAGCTGCTTGCTTCACAAATACTCCTATCTTCCTAGATGTAAAGAGAGGTTCAAGCAGACCTCTGTCAGGGCAGAACTAACTGCTGCCTGTGATAAATATGTGACCCTATCTGACACTGGCAGGAAGGCAGAGGACAGCTTGCTAAGAGCTGTCTTCACTGCCAACTCCCCCACCCCCACCCCAGGCCATTGCAGAGCACTAAAGAGTTGTTGCTGTCCTCTGACAAGGACCTTCATCCCTAGGGCCCTTTGATCTCATAATAGCCTTTTGCTGCAGAGTTTTAATGCAGTGAGCCAAGAGAGTTGGGCTCTTGCCAACTCTTCAGGCATCAGTTGAGACCCCTATCACCTCAATTAAATACTACAAGTCTCTACAGTTCAGCAATCTAGCTTCGGGAATAATAATTTGGAATCTTTGCCCTCTAAAGCCTATGACTGTCCAAAGGAAGAAGTTCTGTGTACATTTCTTTTATGTGCCAATGAATAAAACTTTACATGACTACTGATATGTGTATTTATTTCTCATAAAGGTGTAATGTGAAATAAGTTAAACATTAAATGTTTGTTTAGATGACTTCCACAACTGAAACCAGAAACACTGCAGTTAGGCAAAATGGGCACAGTGGTGAAGGCAACTCTCGGGAGAAGATTTACAAAAAGGTAAAACTGTCAATGCTAACCCTTTGTATCTAACCACTGTCTGCTTGCTCTTGGTGTCAAGCATGGAAATTAACTTCTGCCAATTAGATTTATTGACTTGCCTGCTCCAAGGAACAAAACTCATTACTTGCTATCACACTGAAATGTTGAGTAGTAAACAGGTTTTTTCACCCTACTACATAGATTATTTTTAAAGAGGTTGCTAAGTCTCTTTAGTTAAGGTTTGTGGATGTAAAGTATTTAATTTTATAATTAGTTGTGTCGAGCTCTATGAAATGGGGATTCACTTTCGTCCCTTATAAATCCACAAAGACCCCTAAGCACTTAGAGTCATAGAGATGTATAGCATGGAAATGGACCCTTCGGTCCATGCCGGCCAGATATCCCGACCCAATCTAGTCCCACCTGGCAGCACCCGGCCCATATCCCTCCAAACCCTTCCTATTCATATCACCATCCAAATGCCTCTTAAATGTTGCAATTGTACCAGCCTCCACCATATCCTCTGGCAGCTCATTCCATACACATACCACCCTCTGCGTGAAAAAGTTGCCCCTTAGGTCACTTTTATATCTTTCCCCTCACCCTAAACCTATGCCCTCTAGTTCTGGATTCCCCCGATCCCAGGGAAAAGACTTTGTCTATTTATCCTATCTATGCCCCTCATAATTTTGTAAACCTCTATAAGGTCACCCCTCAGCCTCCGCTCCAGGGAAAACAGCCCCATCCTGTTCAGCCTGTCCCTATAGCTCAGATCCTCCAACCCTGGCAACATCCTTGTAAATCTTTTCTGAACCCTTTCAAGTTTCACAACATCTTTCTGATAGGAAGGAGACCAGAATTGCACGCAATATTCCAACAGTGGCCCAACCAATGTCCTGTACAGCCGCAACATGACCTCCCAACTCCTGTACTCAATACTCTGACCAATAAATGAAAGCATACCGCATGCCTTTTTCACTAGCCTATCTACCTGCGACTCCACTTTCAAGGAGCTATGAACCTGCACTCCAACACTTGTGCAAGAACTTTTTGCTTCTAACTTATAACCTTTGTCAAAAAGAAGATCATAGTGTGAAAATATTGACTTCAGTTCTATCCTTCACCGATTGATTTACAGCAGGGGTGGAACTTTTTTTTGTGTGATATTTTTTCTTGAAGATTGGGATTTGAAGGGGTCTGGTCAGCTAGTTTAAACTTCTTAGTTCATGAGTAGAATGTTCAAGCTTGCAACAATACTATGATGAGAGTTTGTTCTCTATCACAGTTATATGACTGGAATGTTCTGTGTTTTCTGTTGCAGAAATTTCCAGTGACTTGTTATGATGATAAATTATTTTGGTTTTAAACAGCCTTGTTTAATGCGCAGAGAAGGTTTCATAGAAACCATGAGTTGTTCTATTATTTTTGATGCAGACACCATCATCTGCACTTCAAGGCTCTATCCAACTTGGAATAGGATACGCTGTTGGGAACCTCACATCAAAACCAGGCAGGGATGTGCTTATGCAGGATTTCTACGTTGTGGAGAGTGTCTTTCTACCAAGGTTGGGTTTTAGTTTCTTAAAGTCTTTCTCTCTTGAAACATTTCCACATTTATCTCTGGAATTTGATAATATTATACAATGGAGATACCTTGAACACATGATGGCTGTACAACAGGAAATTTTCAGAATATGAATGACATTTTTTTTTGATTTTGCTAATTTAATGTTCTAGGGAATATATTCTGCCTATATCCTGGAGGTCATTTGTGTATTTGGGAAAAAAAATCATCCACAAATCATTGTGTTAAATTTGCTTATGGAAAGGTATTCTCATTCCAAATTTAAAAACATTTTGTTCATTTTGCATCACATGAAAATTTCATCTGGAAGTAAGCCATTTGGTTCATTCAGTCCATGTTGGTGGTTATCTTCCGTGTGGTCCATGTTCCAATCCCAGTATTTTTTTTGCCCCTCTAACCCTAATACGGTAAATACAATAATAAAGTAAAAACCGAAAGAATCAGGAACAGAAGTTGTTGGAAAAGTTCAACAGGTCTGGCAGCATTTCTGAAGAGAAATCTGAGTTAACGTTTCTAAGGAAAGGTCACCGGATCCGAAACGTTAACTCTGATTTGAACGAGTACCATCTGTCCTCTCCCATTGCAAAAAGGCAAAGAAATGTGCAGGTTACTTCAATCAACCTGTCATTGGGGCATACGGTCTACTTACCTGGAATTGCCCCAGCACCTGGCTCATTCTTTTCTCCACTTTTGAATGAACAACCTTTTTGGTCTCTCACACAGCTTGCATGTGCAAGAGGGTAAAAACAAGGACTGCAGATGCTAGAAACCAGAGTCTAGATTAGAGTGCTGCTGGAAAAGCACAGCAGATGCTGCCTGACCTGCTGTGCTTTTCCAGCACCACCCTAATCTAGCCCCTTGCATATACAAGAACTTGTCCTCATTCGTTCCCCTCCTGCTTCGGCATCAAGTGCCAATGTATTTGTTGCCTACTCTACTTGCCCCATTTACTTTGGCATGGTGACTTTAGTTACCCTTTCTGATTATTACGTACTCTCTCACAGGTTTTGCCCAATCTTTAATTGCTGTCTTTTTGAAAGTGGATTTTGCATTGATTTTAGCAAGAACACACAGCTCATTTAAAAAAAAACATATGAGAGGAAACTCTGGTCAATAGTTGCTTAATGATTCACCTTCCCACCTCTCTTTCCTGGGCACTGCTTCTAATATTTCTTCACTTGGCACTTTGCCTGTTTATCTGATCTTGCCTTTGCAATGTTTTTCTGCATTAAAGGTGTCATTTATATGCACATGATTTTTTTGAGATTGTTCGATTTTCCAACTCTTCTTGATACTGAGGGCGGAATGTTGACTGAAAACCCACGTTTATGCTTGTCACATTCGTATTTTAAAATATCAAAACAAAACCATTGTAAACACTTTATGAATGTCTAGTGCAATACTTTGCTTATTTGTGATTAGAGATGGCTACATGTATGTAAATGTTGGCTTAAAGAAATTTGATGTGCTATGTGTTTTTTTTGGTTATTGATTGCAGCACTTATTTTAAATGCAGCAAGTAAATACTATTAAGTGTCCAGGACCCATCCTTGAAAGTTGTCATAGATGTCAGAGCTCCAGCAAAGAAAAGCAGTGACAATCAAAAGCTTTGCAGCATATAAGTAAAACTAGGATTGCATTTACCTAGTACCTTCAGTGACATCAGATATGTTTACACGGTGTATCGGAGCTAGTGTATATTATTTTGAAGTAGAGTCATTGGCTGCAACAATTAATGCAGAGCAAGATCCCACAAACAATACAATAATGATCCGATAAAATGTGACATTGGTTGAGGGATAAACGTTGACCAAGGCACTGAAGAAAACCCTTTTTACTACTTTGAATTAGTGACCAAAGGAGCGCTTGTGCTGACTAGAAAGGACAGAAGGATCCTCTGAGGGCAGATTTGGTCTCCTTACTGCCACTGGAGGGGGTGCAGAAGAGGCTCACTAGGTTGATTCCAGAGTTGAGGGGTTTGGCTTATGAGGAGAGACAGAGTAGGTTGGGATTATATTCATGGGAATTCAGAAGAATGAAGGGAGATCTTCTAGAGATATACAAAATTGTGAAGGGAATCAATTAAGTAGAAATAGATAGGATGTTTCCACCGGTAGGTGAGACTAGGACAAGAGGGCATGACATCCAGGTTAGAGCAAGCAGGTTTAGAACTGGACTGAAAAGGGACTTCTTCACCCAGAGGGTTGTTAATCTATGGAATTCCTTGCCCAGTGAAATAGTTGACATTACTTCAGTAATCACTTTTGAAAAATAAAGAATTTAAGGGATATGGTGAAAACGCAGGTACGTGGTGCTGAGTCCATGAAAAGATTAGCCATGATCTTACTGAGTGACGGAGCTGGCTTGAAGACCTGGGCGGCCTGCTCCTGGTTCTTATGTTCTATGTTCTTGTGTTCTGATGAATATCCCATCTAAAGAACAGCAGCTTCTACAGCTTAGCGCACCTTCAATACTGCAGTAGATTGTGACCTTTTCAATATAGTGCAGTTTGAATTTGACAGGAATTTCTAAAGCATCTGGAATGAGTAAAATTTACCATCCCTTTCAGGGAAAACTTACTTTTTTGATAAATCATCAACATTGTCACCTTGGAATTGGTGTGTTCTTGCTTCTACAAAGCATCTTCCAGTTCTGGTGCGCTGCACACTTAGGAAGGTGTCGATTAATTTTTAATATTGAGCGGACTGGCCATTCACTCCAAGTGGGCAGAGGCAGGAGAAAACTGAGAAGGATAAGCTTCAGGAGAGCTGGAAAGAGAGGAAGAATGAATTTTTCTAGTAGTTTCAAAAGAAATTAGCAGGATGAGGGAATGTGTGAATTGTCATTTGGTTAGGTATCCTACTTTGTCTCTAAGTTCGCTCGATCAAATGAGGCTGTATGATTGAGATGGAACAAGCAAATGAGCAGCCACACAACTAGATATGTATGATAGACTTTTGGATATTAGTAGAAAGTTAGAGAAGTAAGTATGTCACCAAATTTCTAAATGCAAAAGCAAAAGGGCAATAACAGTTGGAGACTTCAACTACCTAAATTTCAACTGGGATCTAAACTGGCTGAAAGGCACAGAGGGCACAACGTTCATGAACGGCATTCAAGAGAACTTTTTTTTAGCCAGTGTGTAAGACGCGAAAGGTGTAGTTCTAGATTCAGACTTGGGAATGAGGCTGGGCCAGAGGATGATGTAGAAATGGGTGACCATTTGCAGCTAATGATCATAATGATGTTAGATTTAATGCCATTATGGAAAGGGACAAATATGGAACAGGAGTCAAATTTCTAAATTGGGAGTAGGCAAAACGGGTGAAGCTGAGAGAGAATCTAGAAAAAAATGGACTGGTTACAGCTTCTTGAAGAAAAATCAGTAGCAGGCATTGCAAAGAAAGATCTTTCAGCCCAGTAGATATGCAGCTGTAAAGAAAGCAGGTGATGCTATCAAATTTTGAATCACCTGGTTATCTAGTATTATATAGCAGAAAAATAGTGAATGATCACAGAAATGAATTAAAACTTGAGGTTGGCTAGAGTGCAGAAAGTACAGGGAGAAGTTTTAAAAAAAAAGAAATTAGGGAAGCAAATTTGAAAAACTATTTGGTAAAATTGAAGGAATGTCGAAAGAGTTTTTAATCAATTTGTTTAAGAGCAAGAGGATGATGGAGGAAGTGATAGGGTCTATCAGAGATTTACATGAAAACCTGTGCATGAATGCTGGTAGTTTATGCAAGATTTGTGGTGAGTACTTTGAGTCTCTCTTTCTTTACAAAGGAGAGGAATTATACAGACTTTCTAGTTAGAGGAGGAGGAAACATTAGATTAAAAATAAGTGTAATGAGATGGGAAGTTCCTGGGGGGACTGACTGACTTGAAACTGGATAAATCCTTAGATCCCGATGAATTGTTTCCAGGCTTTTAAAGGAATCCAGGAAGGAATCTCACTGAGGATCATTTTCCAGTCCTCACTAGATTATCAACAAGGTGTTAGAGGTCTGTGAACATTATATTATTATTCAAAAATGATGCAAGAGAGACACTAAGTATAGGCCAGTCAGTCCGTTCTCCATGGTACAACAAATTCCTAGAATCAATATTGCGAGGCAGATTAACTGTTGCTTAGAAAAGCACAGATTATTCAAGTATGGTCCCTGAGGGGAAGGTCATATTTTACTAAACTGAATTTGTCAACAAAATAACAAATTGAGTGATTGAGGGTAATGCAATGGATGGTGTCTGTATGAGATTTTGTAAGACATTTGAAAAGTTAACACATGGCAGACTGATCAGAGAAACTAGAGCCCATAAGATGCTGACGGAGAAGAGTGATGTTTAGATCCAAAACTGGCGCAGAGACTAGAGGGACACAAAAGGGGACTGTTTTAAGAATAGGAAACATTTTATGTGAACGGGATGGCTGGTTATATTGGTTTGGTTGAGTGTATGGAATGGTGGCAAATGGTGTTCGATGAAGAGAATTGAGGTTATGTATTGGGGACTGTAAACGCATCAAGGGAATATACAATAAACAGGAAGGCATTGGGGGGTAGTGGAAGAATGGCTTTGGAATGTAGGGGACTTTAATTATGCATTTTTAGAATGGGATAGTGGTATGTGTGCGGGTAGCATTGGACTTGTCTTAAAGACACCGCTAGACCTAGTTTTGAAGAAAGATCACTGGATTTGAAACAGTAACTCTGTTTTCTTTCCACAGATGGTGCCAGAACTGCTGCATTTCTCCAGCAATTTAAGTTTCTGTTTTTCCTGGTTCTTGGGAATGTGTTGGTTCAAGAAGAGCAAATGTCATTGGGGGAACCTTTAAGGGACAGTGACAAATATGCATAAAGGTTTAGGATGATGGAAGAAAATGACTCTTGTCAGTTCAGGAAAGAATAATCAACTAGTGGACAGCTGACTTCAATAGGGCAAGAACAGAGCTGGGCTGGACAGCCTGGATCCAAACGTTGGCAGGAGAAACAATAATTGAACAATGGGCTACCTTACAAAGTGGAGATATACCTTCTCAGTGCATGAACTAATAACTGATCAAGGGATGAAAAACAAATCCAGAGCTACCTGACTGACATACGAGATAGAAAGTAAGTTAAAGAAGAAAACATGTGCTTTTGACAGTGTTTGGTGTTTTTTGTTTAAAAGAGAACCAAGCTGAACACAGAGAGTTCAGAACGAAGGAGACAGAAAATACAGACAGCAAAAGTGGGGTTTATGAAAAGATTGGCAGCTAAAGGAAAATTGCAAAGCCTTCTATAAGCACATCAATAGTAAAAAAGAAAAGTAGGAGGAAAAGTAGGATCGATGAGAATTGGAAAGGAAATTTATACAGAGGCAAGAGGCATGATTGAGGTGTTAAAGTATTTGCATCCATCTTTACTTATGAAGCAGATGTGCCCAGACCATAATAACAGAAGGAAACTCAATCATAAGAGGGGTTTATAATTGATATAGAGGCATTGGATAAGCTGCTGGCATTTGAAGTTGATAAGGTACCAGGACCAGATGAGATGCAACCAAGTACAATAAAGGAAGTGATAGTGGAAAGTGCAGAGGCATTGGCAACACACATTCAATCTTCTCTGAATTCAGGGTGGCACCTGAGGACTGGAGAATTGTAAACTTTACACATTGTTCAAAACATGCAAAGAGAAGCCCAACAATTTCAGACCACTCTATTTAGTTTTGATGATGGAGAAATTTCTGAAAGCAATTAATAGTCCCATGGTAAAATGGTGAGACGGCATAGATTTTTTTTTCAGGGAAAATCATATTTAAATAACTTGCTGGAGTTTGTTGAAGGTGTAAAGAAAAAGATTGATGAGGGCAAGGCTATTGATCTGGTGGACGTGGACTTGCAAAGGAATTTAATATATTTGAATGCTTATTTTTAAAAATAAATGTTGATAGCAAGATATTAAGTTACTAACGATCATTAAGTTACTTCATGATGACTTTCAGCGAAGGAAGTAATCTTACACCTGCACATCGCTACCCAGACTTCAGATTCAAGACGTATGCTCCGTTAGCATTCCGCTATTTCCGAGAACTCTTTGATATAAAGCCAGATGATTATTTGGTGAGTTTCTTTTTGTAATGCTGCAGTTTTATCTTTTTAAAAAGTCTTGTGAAAAATGTTATTGAATTAGTTGCTTGCAATGCGAGGCATTGTTCTGTTGCATATGGTGTTACCTTGCGCTGGAATACTGTGACCTGGCCAATTAATCATTACTGTCAAGGAAGGCTACAGAATTCAACAAACATATCTACACCAACTTGCATAACATCTTTTTTGTAATAAAAGGTGTCTCAAAGACCAATTTATAAAACCGGATTTGACCATGAGCCCCACGATCGGATAGGAGAAAGTGAAGACTGCAGATGCTAGAGATTACAGTCGAAAAAGCACAGCAGGTCAGGCAGCATCCGATGAGCAGGAAAATCAATGTTTCGGGCATAAGCCCTTCATCAGGATTCGGGCTTATGCCCGAAACGTCAATTCCCTTGCTCCTTGGATGCTGTCTGAGCCACTTGATCGGATAAGTGATCAAAAGTTTATTTAAGGATTTAAAAGAGGAAAGAGGAGATGTTTATAGAGGGACACCTAGAGCTTGCATCCAAGGCTGAAGGCACAAACATAAAGGATAAAGTGATTAAAATTGACAGCGTAAAGAGGTCAAAATAAAAGGAGCCCAGATATCTTGGAGAGTTGAAGGGCAGGAGTAACAGAGAAAGGGAGCAAGGCCATAGAGAGATTTTGAAAATAAGCAATTTGAAAACAAGGTTGAGAGTTTCAAAGATGATGTATTGTTGGATTAAAACAAGCTAATTTAAGAAAAAAGACTTCTTTAAAAAAATGAGTTGAATTGATAAATGTGATCTGTTAACCTGTTCAGAGATGAATCCAAATTTCACTCAAAACCACAACAGAGCTTGAATATATTTCCAGGGTAAACTGATGAAAGCACATATAGATTCAAAAGACTGTTGGATTCCTTTCTGGAAAAAGGAAGAAATAAGTTATGATGAGAAGCTGAGTAGATGGGTTACTGTTTCTTTTTTTTTAAAAAAGGACCTTTTTGGACTGGTTAATGTTATTCTGGTCCCAAGAGTGAAAACTTTGGATATCGCAGATTGGAATGAATGCACATAGTTTTTTTTTCCCAAGTTTGCCTGTCAAGCATGAACTTGTTACAGTATAAGGGGTACACGGCACACAGTGTCCAGACTTGTTAAACAAACTACTTCCTCTCATATGCAGTTCTTCCATTCTCAAAGGCTGAACAAAAAGGTGAAAATCAGAAACAAAAACAGAAATTAATTGGAAAATGCTGCAGGTCAGGCAGCATCAGTGCAGAAAAAGCAGAATTAAGGTTTCATGTCCAGTGGCTGTTCTTCAGAATATGAAGGGTCACCAAACTGGAAACATTAACTCTACTTTCTCTGCCCAGATCTTGCCAGACCTGCTGAGTTTTCCTAGCAGTTTCTGTTTTTGTCTCACCAACAGTTGCTAACTTTTCACAAGTGGGAATGAAAGGAATATAGTTGCTTCATGCAGAGAGGGCCAGACAAAATAATGACATTTAATGCAATGCACAAATCATCAAATACCTAACGGTGGGAAAAAGTGATCCTTTGAATTGTTCCTTACCAAAAGTTCTGATTATTACCCCCATTATCAACCTCCAAATAATTCCATCTCCCTTTGAACCTTGCAGTTATGTTTAAGAACTCTTTGGATTTCTGCATTTTTTTGTAGCTCTCGATGCAGAAAGTTAGGGGTTCTGCTAAATTTGACTCTGTTTCACTTGATTTCCTTCTTGTCCTTCCAGTCCTTAAATTTCCTTTAATTATTGAGATTTAGTGGTGGATCCTGAGGTTTACTTGAGTCCTAGATAGTCTTTTATTCTCATCGCACAGTTATTGGTTGTCACTGGCAGCAAGTCATAGTAAAACATGCTCTATCTGAAGGTTGAGAGAAAAAGTCTAATGAACCGATCACTCCAGGATCAGGACTCCAGGATGAATACCTTGTAATTACTATGACAGGGCACGGAACAGTCACAGTCCAAGTATGAATACTATTTTATCCTTCTATTGCACCAGCTTCTGTTGGGTCAAAAGATCAACTTCCTGTGCTGAACAGATCTTGAATGGGGAAGCATTAATTAGCATTAGTTTAGCTATTTTTAAAACTGTTGTGTGTATTTGTTTATTAACTTGCTTTGAGCTTGTGTGTGTATTCCAGATTAATACATGTAGACAATCCTTTATCCAAAACCCTCGGGACCGGCTTTCTTGTGGACTTTGGAATTTTTTGAATAAAGGATTAAATGGCATTTTCATAGTAAAGTAACAGAAGCACCTGCGATTACTACGAGGGCTGAGATAGCATTGACGCCTGCCAGTGCTAGGCCACACCGCTAGGTCACGCCTGAGTGGGTTGAGTGGGTGTGGAGTTGAGTTAACTGTATACATGCCAAACAATATGGTTATTAGAAAACAAATGTTCAGGAAAAAGCTTTGGATTTTGGACAAAGGATTGTCAACCTGTACCTGTTCTGAAATAAGCTAGGACCCATATAATTTAAATTCATCCTGCCTATTTGTTTTAAATTAACATATACCACAAATGTCTGTGTAAACAGCATTTATTACATTTATTTGTTCCATTATGAAGGAAACAGCTGAGTATTGGATAGAAATGTACTGTCCTTAAAAAGAGCTAGCACTGACCTTATAGGCCAAATGGCTGCTGTGTGATGCATTCTTTTGTATGTAGACAGCAACTTTGAATATTGGATCTTCTTAAAAAAAGAATCCTCCATGCTCCCTGGAAAAAAAAGTCTGCAAATTTTAACAACCTTTATGACATTATTGTGGATTAATTCTAGTAAGGTTGTCTCGGATCAGTTTGGATTAAAAATAATTATACTAGCTTTCTTTTTAAACTCAGTGCTTTGGTTGAGTTATGGCTGTATCAGTCAACGGTATTTCAGCTATGTGATGAAAAATGTAATTTCAATTAACAAAATTACATTGTACGTGGTTTTGGAAGCTAAGCATGTTAATTTTTTTTTTTTAAATCTGCCTTTCTCACCAGTATTCCTTATGCAACGAACCGCTGATTGAACTTTCTAATCCTGGCGCTAGCGGGTCTTTATTTTACGTCACAAGTGACGATGAATTCATCATAAAGACTGTGCAACATAAAGAAGCAGAATTTTTACAGAAGCTGTTACCTGGCTATTACATGGTAAGAGTCTTAAGTATTTCGGGATTCCTAAATTTTGTGCAAAAAATCTGTTGAAGAGGCCACATCAACAGGTCGTTTAAAATTGTGAAGTTGAATTAAAAATAGTCAGTTGAAAGCCAAACAAATTAAGTCAAGCAAAGTATCTTCTAAAATAACATCACTCTATCAATGTTATGAACTTGACATTTGTAATGTTGGAACATGCAGTGGAAGAAGATTTGATAACAGCTTTCAAAATGCAATTAAGCAAGTACTTGAAGGAGAAATTATTGCAAGGATTGGAGAACAAAAGTTGGCATGTGGGATAAAATGGGCAAGGTTTTGACAGAGCTGGCCTTGATTTGAGAGGTTGAGGAGCTTCCCTCTGTGCTGCTCAATCCAATGATTTAATGTGAAATACTCACAAGGTGGTTCACTCGAGCACTAATGGGACAACATTTGGACCTACATAAGTTTATGTAGCAAATAGGTTAGGCCATGGGCAGGTTTTAAAGCTGGCCATGAAGAAGAGAGAGTAAATTGACATAGGGTGGAATCTTCAGCCTGTGTTTAGAAATGGGGCAGAATCGCAAGGGAAGTTCAGCAAGGCTGATCTTGATGTCAGGAACAACTCAACTCCTCTATGACTCTCTGGCACGTTTTAAGTAATGGATTAGATTAGATTAGATTAGATATTTAGATTACTTACAGTGTGGAAACAGGCCCTTCGGCAGCATAAGGTAGCACGGTGGCACAGTGGTTAGCACTGCTGCCTCACAGCACTAGAGACCCGGGTTCAATTCCCGCCTCAAGCGACTGACTGTGTGGAGTTTGCACAATCTCCCGGTGTCTGCGTGGGTTTCCTCCAGGTGCTCCGGTTTCCTCCCGCAGTCCAAAGATGTGCAGGTTAGGTGAATTGGCCAAGCTAAGTTGCCCGTAGTGTTAGGTGAAGGGGTAAATGTAGGGGAATGGGTCTGGGTGGGTGCGCTTCGGCGGGTCGGTGTGGACTTGTTTCCACACTAAGTAAGTAATCTAATCTAATGGATGTTAAGGTGAGTTCCCTATGAAGGGGAATTAGTGCTTGTAAACTTGCTTGGCGGCACAGTGGTTAGCGCTGCTGTCTCACAGCGCCAGAGACCCGGGTTCAATTTCCGCCTCAAGCGACTGACTGTGCGGAGTTTGCACATTCTCCCCGTGTCTGTGTGGGTTTCCTCCAGGTGCTCCGGTTTCCTCCCACAGTCCAAAAATGTACTGGTTAGGTGAATTGACCATGCTAAATTGCCCGTAGTGTTAAGTGAAGGGGTAAATGTAGGGGAATGGATCAGGGTAGGTTGCGCTTAAGTGGCTCGGTGTGGCCGTGTTGGGCCGAAGGGCCCGTTTCCACACTGTAAGTAAGTAAAGTTAAGTAAGTAATTAATCTAAACTGCAGGTCTGGCTCCTTAATATACAGCTTTCATTTGAACCATTCGCTGGTAGCTAACTAGGTGGCAAGAATGTTTGTCCTAGAGATCAGAGTGGGTACCTGGCAGCCTCAGCTCACTGTACCAAATGATGTTCATGTTGGATACCAGGCACCAACATCTTGGTATGCTGCAAGGGCACCAGCCAAATGAACCCCATATGCATGGACGTTGGTGTCTGACATGTGCCAGCCACTAAGAACCTTCGTGGCCCATCTCTGATTCACTTAGTTTATTTCTACACTTCAATGCTGCACAGGGGTGAGCAATGGCACCTATCATTGTAATGCTGCAGCAAGAACATTTTGTGTTCAGGGACATGCATGTGGCTTAGGGTGGACCAGGCTGCATTTCAAGGATGTTTGCTTGCTCTCTTAGTGTTGACTCGCTTTGAGCCGACCCGGGCGCTCATGACATATTTGTCCTGCCTGGCTTTTTTGCACCTTGCTCCTTAGGCTCGGAGATCCCAGGTTCAGAGTACTGTAGTGTTGCTCTGCTGTTTCATGTAGACACAAAGCCAGGTAGCTTATTTATCAGCACTCTTCTGTCAACTCGAGGGCAGCCTCTGATACTAGTCCGGGGGCATGGACTCTGGGCGGTCAGCTGCTTGTTGAGACCAGAGTTATAATGCTGTCTTTGTGAGAGGTGAAGAGCTGAATGTTTGGCAGCCCACCACCAGTCTGAACCCTTTCTGATCTATTGTGGGTTATTTCCTCCTGGAGGGAAAGAGAGGCCCATGTTAATAGAGAAGAGAGTGGTTGGCACAGTTGTGCATGCGCTGGTGTAGATGGAAAGGTGTCTCGAGCAAGTAAGTTGGCAGCATAGTGGCCAAGCAAGGTTGGGGTGGATGGAAGTGAGAGGGGGAAGATGTTGCAAGTACGAGTGAGAATGGCCTTGTGGGTACAGTAGCAGAGATAGTTAGTGTGCCAGAGAGACGATAGTGCCAGTTATACTGGCAGAGTAGAGAATGCCATTGACCCTCTTCCTGCATTGCTTCATATAGCTGACTGGGTGGTAACTTCCAGCCAACTAGCATAGTCTGGTGTTATGGCCTCCTCTGACAGCTCTGGGAGAAGACGAAGTCTCATCTCTGCACCACCCATCCACCAGAACCTCCAGGTGCCTGCCCACAAAGCAAAACACCAAATTTCCCATCTCTACCATGTTCAGGACAAACATCAGGAGCCATGCAGGGCAGCTAGAACCAACAGTGCTTGTATAGAAAGTGCTAGTTGTTATGACATCCATAATGATTTTTGCATTTCAATTTATTTATGTGCATTATCAACACAAGGATTGACCATTCATCTCACCAAACCAGTCCAGCCTATTTGAAAGAGCTGTCCAATTGGTTCTGTCCCATCACAATCCTTTCCTCATTGGCCTCCAAATTTTCTATTTCAAGCATCTAATTCTCCTCAAAGTCAGTTGAATCTGATTTTAATAGTTCTTTTAGAAGTGCAATGCAGATTATCATCATTGAATTAGAATAAACATTGTCACCTCGTTTCTATGGTTTCTCTGCCAGCTATCTTCATTGTGTCCTCTAGTTACTGAGCCTCCTGAAAACGGAAACCATTTCTCAATTTATTCTGGCTTAATCCCTATAATTGAGCATCTTGATCAAATCTCCTCATAACCACCTCTGCTCTAAGGAGACCAATCCTAGTTTCTGTAGTCTCTCCACATAATGACAGCATTGCCAAACTTCACCTGACATCTGAAGGCAGTGACTATCCATAGTTCTAGAACATTAACGATCTTTTCTCTTTTCCTCTCCTTTGAGAAACGACATAAGGAGGGATAGGGAATGGATTAAGTTTCATGTCTAATATTAAACTCCAATGAAAATTTGATTAAACCTAATTCTTTTCCTCACTAAGCATCTATGTCCTGTTGAGGTGACTCCAAAGCTGCAGAAAATGAATAAACATGCTGTGCCTTTCCTTTTACAATACATAATTTTCACCTGTGATTATCTGCATTCACGTGTAAAGATTGTGCACTTGGGACATGTTGATTTTGGGATCATAAATATGACCTCCCTTCTTCTTCCTACAAGTTTTCTTCTTTGCCCTTGCTTTTATGATAAGACTCTTGAGTCTCTCTTTCCAATAAAGTATCCACAAAATGTCATAACAAATACAATCCAGTTCTTGTGCCAAAAATCCAAAGCTGTGTTTTCAGTGGGTCATTGATACCACAAGCTCTTGGTCATTTTTCCACTCCTAATGTAAGTGCCCTCCATCAGCCCAGATGTGGCATCTCCTTCAGAATGAGGACTGAACCTGAAATATTCAGATCTTTGTGTCTGAGTTTGTTCCCTATTTTAAATCCATTGACATTTCCCTTTCACGTAAATTGTGTTTTTTTGTCCCTGATTAACTGGTCGTTCATGCTTTACCATGAACATACTGGCTGACCAGTTCATGCTGTAGAAATGTTATAGCATTTTGACCAGGCACAGAATTGCATCTGACTCATTGAGGATTTTTGCCAGCCACATGTTATATTACAAAGCTGTCTTTCTGGCTGAGAGCGGGGAATAAACTTCAATCCTTATTACTTGATTGGTAATTTATAGATAAAGAAACAAAAGATCTTTTGAGTCTGGCAAAGTTGAATCAAGTGTTAGAGGAAATGCATTCAATGGTATTATGCAATTACTGAGCCAAATTCAATTCCAGACAAAATCCAGAGAAAAGCTTGAAAGGGATTTACAGAAGACAGATGTGATACTTAACAATATGGTTAATGTATAATCCAAACAAATGTACTGGATGTAGGTTTGCTCGCTGAGCTGGGAGGTTTGTTTTCAAATGTTTCGTCCCTATACTAGGTAACATCAGTGAGCTTCTGGATGATGCACTGGTGTTGTGGCCTGCTTTCTATTAGTGTTTAGGTTTCTTTGGGTTTCCTAAACACACAAATAGAAAGTAGGCCATATTACCAGTGCTTCATCTGGAGGCTCGCTGATGATGTTACCCAGGATGGTAAGGAAATGTCTGAAAACGAACCATCCAGCTCATTGAGCAAACCTACATCCAGAACCTCAACCTGAGCTACAAATCTTCTCAAAACTCACTAATATAAATGTACATTTGATAAGAGGCTCAATCTGAACTATTTTTTAACAGGTCTGAATCCAGTTTTAGTTAGTCAACATGACACTTCAAAGCCTACATACCTTCTGTGTTTTTGGGATTATATTTATGCCTAATCTATAAAAAAATTTGTTAAATTCCATGTCTGTATTCAATTAAAATCAACTCTATCCATTTCATTGCCTGCTATGTGAGTGCTTGAATTGCCTTTGATCATTGTGCACAATTAGGATTGCTGCTGTGATTGTTCAAGTGTATCCACACAGTTGTTTTAAAAGAAGATCTGGATCAATGTTTCTTTTCTTTGCAGAATTTAAACCAAAATCCTCGGACACTTCTGCCAAAATTTTATGGCTTGTACTGTATGCAGTCAGGAGGTACTAACATAAGAATTGTAGTTATGAACAATGTGTTGCCACGTTCTGTCCGGATGCATCATAAGTACGATTTGAAGGGTTCAACTTATAAACGGAGGGCCTCCAGGAAAGAGAGAGAAAAAGATATACCCACATTCAAAGACTTGGACTTTATACAGGATACACCAGATGGCCTATTTTTTGATGCTGAGACTTATAATGCATTGATTAAAACACTTCAGAGGGATTGTCGGGTATGTATGACATAAATTACTGTTGCCCTTCATTGTTGAAGCTTTGTGCACCTTGGGACAGAATACATTGGGTAGAAATATAAAGAAATTTTATCATTCGCATTCTGAACAATGCTTGACTTCAATTAGATGTTAGCCCAGTATTTAATAAGTTTACAAATGAAATTTTGGAGGTGTTGTGGACAGCGAAGAAGGTTATCTCAGTACAATGGGATCTTGATCAGATGGGCCAAGAATCGATCTAGTGAACCCCCTCTGCACTCTGTCATCAGTTTATCCTTTCTTAGCACAGGGTACCAAAACTGCACAGGATTCTCCAGGTGCCATCTCACCAATGTTCTACACAATTGAAGCAAGACTTCTTTGCACCACTACTCGAATCCTCTTGTAATAAAAGCCAAATTACTGCTTGCCTCCTGAATTGCTGCAAGAGTTAGACTAGGAATATATCTATTCCTCTCCAGATTTCTAGGTTAGAAGGAACCACCTCCACTCAATATTTACCATTGCAAAATCTGGGTCATTAGGAATTTCATTTTTTTTTCAAAATAGATACGAGAGGAGGAAAGGACAGCACTGACTAACTTTGAGACTTGATTGCAAATGGTATGTTTCAGTGCTTTACGATCTAGAAAAACCTGTCCAGAGAGGGTATCTCAGTTTTTCAGTGTCTCCTACATATTAAAAGGGTTGGTTTTAACTCTGTCCCATTGGCAAGGAAAGGAAACTAAGCATGGTATAATAACAGCCAGCTTGAGTCTTTGAATCCCTACAGTGTGGAAACAGGCCCTTTGGCCCAACAAATCCACACCGACCCTCCAAAGAGTAACCCACCCAAACCCATTCCCCCCTACCCTATAATTACCCCTGACTAATGCACCTAACCTACACATCCCTGAACACTATGGGCAATTTTAGCACAGCTAATTCACCTAACCTGCACATCTTTGGATTGTGGGAAGAAACCGGAGCAACCAGAGGATACCCGTGCAGAAAAGGGGAAAATGTGCAAACTCCACACAGACAGTTGCCCGAGGACTGGAATTGAACCTGGGTCACTGGCGCTGAGAGGCAGCAGTGTTAACCACTGAGCCACAGTGCCACCCCCTTATTGGCATCCAAACCAGTGTGGTAAAAGTCATTACAATTATAGAGTCATAGAGATGTAGAGCATGGAAACAGATCCTTTGGTCCAACTTGTCCATGCTGACCAGATATCCCAACCCAATCTATCCCATCTGCCAGCACCTGGTCCATATCCCTCCAAGCCCTTCCTATTCATATACCCATCCAGATGCCTTTTAAATGTTGGAGTTGTACTAGCCTCCTCCATTTCCTCTGGCAGCTCATTCCATACATGTACCACCCTCTGCGTGAAAAAGTTGCCCCTTAGGTCTCTTTTATATCTTTCCCCTCTCACCTATGCCCTCTAGTTCTGGAATTAACTCCCCTTAATCATTCACTTGAAATTGCTAGCTGTATTTGTAGTCCCCGCATTCCAACTGGGTATAGAATCAGAGATTTGTCACATGGGTTCCCTCCACATTCCTCCCATTACCAAGTCAAGGGGTCTATTCTCTCGCTCAGAGGAAAGGAACGTGTTTCATGATTCATTTGGGTGATCCTTGACTGTCAAACAGTGTCCTTCTACCCAGCTCATGTGTTTTCTGAACTGATGGATAAACAATCGCAAAATAAAACTAAATAAAATCAGTTTTTTATTTCTGTGATTTAAGGTGTTTAAACTTGCTTGCTGTGGAGCCAAAAATGCCTGGAAGGTTGACAAACCCTCTTTAAGGAACTCGACACAAACATATTTTAGAGAACCTTGTGCATTGCGATAGAGATTTAATTTGACTGTAAAGCTCTTTTAGCCATCTGGATGTTATGAAACATGCTGTACACATAAGTGGTTCCTTCTCTCTCCCTGTCAGATGAGAGGAGAACGCAAAACTTTTCTGTGCCATTCATCCCACATGAGCACTCTGGGTGCTCAATGTACAATTTCATGTGCATTCTGATCTGTTTGCTTGATGCATTTAAAGATTTATAGTATTAAATTGAATCGTGTAGGTGTTGGGATATAAGTTTGTGCATAGTATATTGTTAGTGACCTTTCTGAATGATGGATTTTGTTGCAAAATGTGATGCCTGCAAAGTAAACTGAAATGAGAAAGATGCGATTGTTTAAACATTAAAAGGTTCAGGTCATGGGAATTGTAATTGAAAAGGAGTGGTAGGAGACTGGAATAGAAGGGTACTTTAAAGTTTGTGGTCTGTCTGAAAGCCACTGCTTGCCTGTTCAAAAGTAACTTGCAAGATTATTCAAAGAACAATCATGTTTGAACAAAGTTAAAAATCACATAACACCAGGTTATAGTCCAACAGGTTTAATTGGAAGCACTAGCTTTCGGAGCGCTGCTCCTTCATCAGGTGGTTTTGGAGGACACAATTGTAAGACACAAAATTTATAGTAAAAATTTACAGTGTGATGTAAGTGAAGTTATACATTGAAAAATACCTTGATTGTTTGTTGAGTCTTTCATCTGTTCAAATACCATGATCGTTTCACTTCTTTCATGTGTAAATCACAAAACGTTTTTTTAAAAGTTACATTCTCAGGTTAACTGTAACAATTGGTGTTAGCCAGACAATGTGTTGAAGGTGTTAGCCCCCTGTGTTCCCTGTCTGTGCCATAATGTTTAGACTGATTCTAATCTAAAAAGTGAGATCACAGAGTCTTACATGAATTCATGCAGTTTTTGAGCTATGTTGAAGGCATCTTGAAACCTATTGTACAGGGGATCCCCAGCTTCTGTCGTGACACTACAGATTTCTTACAGAAACTCAGCACCCACGGACCAGTCGAACTGGGAACATTTCTCATCACAATGGACGTTTCCGCACTCTACACCAGCATCCCCCACAATGATGGCATCGTGGCAACAGCCTCAGTACTCAACACCAACAACTGCCAATCTCCAAACACCATCCTACAACTCATCCGCTTTATCCTCGATCACAACGTCTTCACCTTTGACAACCAGTTCTTTATCCAGACACATGGAACAGCTATGGGGACCAAATTTGCTCCCCGATATGCCAACATCTTCATGCACAGGTTCGAACAAGACTTCTTCTCTATCCAGGATCTCCAACCAACATTATACACCAGGTACATTGATGACATTTTCTTCCTCTGGACTGATGGTAAGGAGTCACTGCTAAAACTACACAGTGATATCAACAAATTTCATCCCACCATCAAACTCACCATGGACTACTCTCGACTATCTGTCTCATTCTTTTGATACGTGCATCTCCATCAAGGAGGGACACCTCAGCACCACACTCTACCGCAAACCCACAGACAGCCTCACAATGCTACACTTCTCCAGCTTCCACCCAAAACATATTGAAACAGCCATCCCCTATGGACAAGCCCCACACATACACCGGCTCTGCTCAGATGAGGAGGAATGTGACGGGCACCTGGAAGTACTCAAGGATGCCCTCATAAGAATGGGGTACGATGCCCAACTCATCAACCTCCAGTTCCAACGTGCCACAGCAAGGAACCATAATGACCTCCTCAGGAGACAGACATGTGCTGCAACTGACAGGTTACCCTTCGTTGTTCAGTATTTCCCAGGAGCTGAAAAACTACGCCATGTTCTTCGTGACCTGCAACACATTATCAATGAGGATGAGCACCTCACCAAGACCTTCCCCACACCTCCACTGCTTGCCTTTAAACAACCGCCAAACCTCAAACAGATCATTGTTTGGAGCAAGCTGCCCAGCTTTCAGGACAACTCCATACAACCCTGTCACGGTAGGCACAGCAAGATGTGTCAGAGTGTGGACATGGATACCACCATTACACATGTGGACACCTCCCACCACGTACGTGGCAGGTACTCATGTGACTCAGCCAACATTGTCTATCTTACACGTTGCAGGCAAGGATGCCCTGAGGCAAGGTACATTGGGGAAACCGAGCAAAGTCTATGGCAATGGATGAATGAGCACCGCTCAACAATCAACAGACAGGAGGGTTCCCTCCCAGTTGGGAAACACTTCAGCGGTCCAGGGCATTCAACCTCGGACCTTCGGGTGACCATCGTCCAAGGCAGACTTCGGGACAGGCAGCAGCGAAAAGTGGCCGAGCAGAGGCTGATAGCTAAGTTCCATACCCATAGGGAGGGCGTCAACCACAATCTTGGGTTCATGTCACACGACAGGTGACCACCACTGTACTATATACACACGCACACACGCACACACACACACTCCTATACACGCACACCGCGCACATGCACACAGGCACTCACTCACACTCTTACAGACACACTCCCACACACTCACATGCATCCTCACAGACCACTCTACACTCACGCACACACATATACACTCTCTCTCACAGACACTCCCAACCCCCCACCCCAGACACAGATACAGACACACACACACCCACACTCGCACATGCACCCCCTCACAGACTTAAGACACGCTACACCCACATACACATGCACATACACACTCACACTCACTCTCAACCCCCCCACCTTCCATCATGGCTGGTTTTCATTCTCCATCTGCCTGCTCCTTTTTCCCTGGCCCTGCACTCTTTTTAGATTACCCTCCTCCCATTTCCCCCCCCCATTCCTGTTATAAATTTTTTAAAAATTCATTTATATAGCATCTTTGACGTCCTCAATGTCACACCTTTACAACCAATGAAGCACTTTTGAGAATCTGCAATCACAGTTGTAATGCATCATTGCTTTTGCTGTCAGTAACTTCTGGTTGCTTCTCTCTAGCTGCTTGTTCATCTCTGATTTATTATCTACCACATACCTGTGTCTGGGCGACAGCAACAAAGCCCAGGCTTTGGGGGGAATCATCAAACCACTCAAGCTGTAGGAGGTGCACAGAAACAAGAGGCTAGTTAACCCATTAAGCTGGTTCAGTCCTTCGGCCCATGAATCCATTTTGATATTTTTATGTTCGCCTTCCAAAAACCTTTCAACACAATCAGATACTTGTGGTCGGATCACCCCTCAATCTTGTGTTTATACTGCATCTATGGCCTACAGTCCATTCTGGACACTGCACATCAGAGACAACACATAGATATTGAGGATTGTAACCCCAATTCCACTGATCAATGGCAGGGCTTAACGCATTCACTTAGGATGGAGAAAGAAAGCTAACATGATATTGCTAGCATCCATGAGAGGCAGTGCCATTCCAACAGATGAACAACAGGAAGACCATTGGGATCGAAAGCAGAAGTTTAACAATCTGAGAGTGGAGAACATGCTCCTCTGAAGAGGAGAATCTGCCCCAAACACAGTTGTTGGGAGAAACTGGAAAGTGGAAGCTGTTGTAAAATAGGTGATTTTTGTGACATTTTTTGAAAAAGAAATTGAAGGTTAAAGGTGATGTGATTTCATTCATAGTGGTGAAACAAGACTGGCAACATTTTCAAGGCTGAAATTGGATCCTTTGCCTGTAAAGAGATTTTTTTTGGTAAAAACAATTTTGCTTTATTTGCAAAATGGCAACACTTAGCAAAGGAGCATTAAGGACACTTTGTCTGTGGCATTCATTAAATACACTTGTATCCTCTGGACAGTTTAATTGTTGGCTTCCCCTTCGTAGTTGAGGTCAGGATCTCGTCACTGAGGAAGAAAATAAATGGCATATTCCTTTCACCTGTGAAGGATTGTTGATTGCTAGCTGTCCAGATTAAATTGAATTTTTTGAAATATTTCAAAAGCGAGCAATATTTCAAAGTTCATGTTGAAAATAGGTGACAATAAAAATCTGGCAAAATTTAACACATTAGGGAGAGGTAACCGGCAAGTTGCTCCAGGAGAGAGGGTTCGGGAAACATCTTAAAGGAGAGAAAATGACAATGAGGCTTGACAGTAAACAGGTAGGAGAAGAAGAAAAGTTTTACTTCCTTTTTGAAGGAGCTGTGTTGATATCCATTCAGGAGACATTTGATTCTGTCAGTGTTTATAGAAAGTGGTGTTGGCATTCTCCTAAGCAATTCAAGGAGATGTTCAAAGCACAATTAACATTTACCAGATTATTCCAAGGCTCAAAAAGGCTTATTTGTTGCATTCTTCATGGCAAGCTTTCTTCACTGCCTCAGTTCAACTGCTGCTGAAACTCTCAGGCAACCATTTCGTTCCTGTGCTCTTTGCCTGGTCACCCGTTGTCACCCTCCATAAGCCTAAGCTGATCCAAGGCTGTGCTGTTCATATTTTGAGTCTCTCCAAAATGTTCTCCAGTTACCTCTGGGATTCTCCCTGTAAACCTTTTAAACAAGCTTTTTACTCCTGGTGCTCTTGTCTCATTAAATTGTAGCACAGTGTCAAATTTTAACGTGTTTCTGTGAAGGATGTTGGGATGTTTTACACTGTGAAGAGTGCTATATAACTTAACAGTGTAAATATTCCTGGGTATTTTAATTCTTCTTTGTGTTCCGATGTTTTCACTTTCCCTTTTGGGCATTGAAATTGCTACTAACCCAGTGATTTCAAACTTGTGTGACTCAGTAAATTATACCAAATATTGATTCCGTCTGCAGCTGAGTAATAATTGGGCATTTTTATGCTTTCAGGTATTGGAAAGTTTCAAAATCATGGACTACAGTTTACTGTTGGGAATTCATAACTTGGACCTGGCCGTTAAAGAGAAGGAAAAAGAAGCAGAAAATCTCCAGATGACCACAGATGGGAAACGCCTGGGAGTGCAGAAGGTCTTGTATTCCACAGCTTTGGAATCTATACAAGGTGCAACCAAATCAGGAGAATCTGTTGGAACAGATGACATGTAAGTTGTGTTAGTGCCCTCTTCCTTGGCTATTGTTCTCCTTGGTGAAACTGATTACTTTGTTAGCAGTGGAGTCCCAGGCTTGTAGTTGGGAGGCAGCTGTGAGGTTTTACCTCCTAGTTCACGGTTCAAATGCCACCTTGGCAATTTCAGAATTTGATATTTTATAAACTGGGAATGAAAGGCTGATTTTAGTTTTTAATTGAAAATAACAATAAAGCTGTTGAATTACTGATGTTCCCATTCCTTTTTGTCTATCTTTCTATTTCTATCTCCCTTATGTCTTCATCTGTTTCCTCTTCAATCAGTTAACTGAAGCACTGCGTGAGTTCCATTCACCACTCTTGGTAAAATTTCTCCTGAATTCTTGGATTTATTTGTGACTATCCTCTATTTCTGGCCCCCACTTTTGGACTTCCTGCATAAGTGGGAACATCTTTAGTTTTTCCATCAAATGTGCTGCTTTTTAAGAGGGAAGATAAATTCCCAGTTTGTTTGGACCTTCCTGATCATTTGTAACACTCTGTTCTGGTATCGCTCTTGTAAATTTTGTTTTAGTAGCTTTTTCAGTACCTCCATATCCACTTTATGACTTGGAGATTGGAGTCTGACACAGTGTCGAATCTGTAAGAACTTGTGCATTTGCATCAATACCTTTATCTTTAAAATGTCATTGTACGAGCAGAGTTAACATGTTCCTTGCTCAGCTGATAGCACTATGCAGTATTTGTTACTCTGATAGAACAGTCATAGAACAGCATTTTCTTTTAGAAAGATATCTCCAAATTCATATCAGGAAAAGTATGGTACTGAAATATTACCAGCTCCATGAGCCTTCCTTATCACTTTATTTGTGGAACAGTGTCTTTCTAACAGATAAAGCCAAGGACAGCTCCCAATCAAAGCAGTTACTTGTTCTGTTACTGCACTGCCTGCTGATTGCCTGCCTGATGAATTGTATCATCTACCTCATTATTCTTCAGTTGACCAAGGATCTAACTGTTCCTGATTGTGCCGATCAATTTGGAAACAATAAGTATCTGATTGTGTTCAACTTTTTGTGGAAGGCGAACACAAATAATTCCTATCTGAAGATGATGAACTGTGAGAACAATTGGAGAGCTAAGGATATAAAGTCTGAAAAGAAGCAAGTTCAAATGGAAGTCTTATCAGGTGTATCAAGGATCAGTTGGATCCAAAGTATTGTTTAAATGATGAGTCAAACAAGAGTTATAAGCAAATAAAACATAAACTTGTAATATTTAGATATTTTTGAAAATTCAGACACCAGTAATAAACAGTTGATTTTATTTAGCATTTTATTTCTATGCACATTGGAAGTTTTAAGAAAGGAGTTAAATGATAGACTGGCTAAGCTTGGAGTTAGAAGAATAGATAGGATGCATTAATTTTTATTCATTGCATGAATGCTTGTGTGCTTATGCTAATAGCTATTATTCAAAGAGTCCCTTCTAATCTTTATCAAGTCAATTCCATAGAATTGACTTCGTTTTTATAAATCACTTGTTTAAATGTAACTTTAAGAGTTTTAAGTTAGTTTATATAAATCTGAATTCTGCATTACATAGAAATTAAGTTAAAGGATTAAAATGCTGTTATTTTATTTAGTTTAATTTCGCTGCCATATTGAATCTATTTCATTGAAGCAATGAAGCTGCTTTACTTTTTCAGATTTGCCATCTGTGCCCAAAAACTGATGCAATGGGAGAGTGCTATATATGTTTTTTTCTCCCATTTTGGGAGGCCACTTATACATTTGCAAAGCTTGGTTTAAGTGTATTTGAAGAATGAAGAACAACATATTGATGATGGCTAGCTTAGATTTGTGTGAATCTCCAGGATATAGCATCATGCAGTAGGTGCTTCCTGATATTGTGAATGGAGAATCCTACTCTCAATCCACTGTCATCAGACTGGTGCTTCCTGTGACATGTCTCCAATTGATAGGAAAAAACTACCCAGATTGAATCATGGTCAAAAGAGGCTATAGATAACCTGATTAAGAATATAATATTTCTGTTTTTAAGATAACATTTTAAAATGATCTTGCGTGCAACAGAATATACCACCTCAAAGTTGCTTTACAAGGGGAAATGGCCCACTTTGTTCCAATGCAAACGGATGTGATAAAATCTTTGTTTAAATGGATTTTTACAGTTTAATTGGATCAACCTTGCCTGACATGGATCTAGTGATGAGACAAAGTCCTCCTTATCAGTCTCTCAAGTTCCATCCGTACACAGATTATTAACTTTAGAATTATCAGGATATCAACCTGATAATGTCATCAGTCACCTTCGCTGGTTTCTATCTAACGTTATTTAATTCAAAGTTCTTATCTTTGTACCTCTGTTGTTTTTCACCCCTACTGTCTTTTAACACTTTTATACATGTGTATTTCCTTGGACTTATCTCTTTTATATCTTCTTCACTGTAGCACCAGTGACCAAACTTTCAGCCCCTTGGTCATTCTCTGAAACATCATTCTTAAATGCTTCCACCTTGCTACTATTCTGTTTATTAAAGCTTTCTTCAAAATCTGGATATTCCACAGTCTTCTATCACGGTTTTTAGATTAGAGTCCCTACAGTATGGAAACGTACCCTTCGGCCCAACAAGTCCTCACCGACCCTCCGAAGAGTAACCCACCCAGACCATTCCCCTACCCTATACTTATCCCTGACTGATGCATATAACACTATGGGCAATTTAGCATGGCCAATTCACCTGACCAGCACACCTTTTTGGAATGTGGGAAGAAACCAGAGCACCCAGAGGAAACCCACACAGACACTGGGAGAATGTACTAATTCCACACAGACAGTCGCTTGAGGCTGGGTCCCTGGCACTGAGAGGCAGCAGTGCTAGCCACTGAGCCACCATGCTGCCCTTTGACACTGTTGGATATTTATTTTATCACGTGTGTTTCCTTTGGACATTTGTTACTTTAAAGACACTGTATAACACAATCCATTTGGGAACGTTGCCTGCTGACACTGGGTTCACAAACAAAATGAGGTCATTCACCTTCACATGCCTGTTCTGACCAATCAGATCGTGGTTGATTTTAAAAAGTGTTCTATCCAAGATTGGCCTTTCATACCAGTGAAGGTGATGCTTGTGTATAAAGCATAGCCATGAGTTGGCTATTTCCACCTTGCAGTTGTCTTTTGGCAAATTGGATTCAAACATTCTTTTGACCTCAAACCTTGCTGCCACATGGGAATTTCTTTTGGCGTGTTGGCATTGTTACTTGGGCCAGCATTCATTGCTGGTGTCTAGTTGTCCTTGAGAAGGTGGTGGAGAGCTGCCTCTTTGAATCGCTGTAGTCTATGTGCTGTGGGTTAACCCATGATGCTGTCTGGGAGGGAATTCCAGGATTTTGACTCAGCGATATTAAAGGAACTGTTAGTTCTGTACTGTTTAAGTGTACAAGCTTCAAAAACATGGCACATCGCACCACGGGTGGTGATGAATGGTAGAATCTGGCAATTTACTATGACCCAGTGCATAACTGTTCAAGAAATGTTGATGCAGCATTGCATTTAGATCGCTGGCAGTGATGGACGAAACTACAATAGGTGTCAGCTGTAATCCAACAGGCTCCAAGGAACTTACTGTGTGAATAGAGGGGACACTACCTGATTGGTCTTTATAACCAATACATTGAAATTTCAATGATATCTAGAACTATGTTCCAAAATGAAACCTTTGAGTGTATTTAATCCAGAGTTCAGGGCTTTCCGCTATATTAAATATAGTTCTGATAATTCCTGGAAAGTAATTCTAACCATGAATGGTAATGAGTGAGATTGAGTTAGACACCCATTCCCTCTTTGTTTTTTTTTAAGCCATTCTTTGTTTTCTATTTCTTATTGTTCTTGTCTTCTTTTTCCAGAATGGGTGGTATACCAGCCAAAAATAATAAAGGCGAGAGACTTCTACTTTACATGGCCATTATTGACATTCTACAGTCTTACAGGTATTGACTGCATGTTTCAGCTTAGTTTCCTTCTGTGAGAATTGTTGGTGTTTTCACTGTCCCAGACAGGACTTTCATACCAGTGTAAGTGAGGATTATGAATATAGCCACAAGTTAGTTACTTGTGTCTTGAAGGTTTCATTCGGAAAATGGGTGGATACTAGTTTTGAGTATTCATTTGAAGTCAAATGTTTGATTCAGATTCCGAATATAAAGCACTTCCTCCTCCCTTTCTTAAAAAAAAACAAGCCCCACCATCTCCACACCCCATATCTAGGACCAATGTTTTGGATTGCTCCCCACTGAGTTCAGTTCCAACCTGCGAAGTGGGGTTAAGTGGTTATTTTTACCTCAAGAGTCCATGTGTGCCCAACAGCAAGAGACTCCATAGGGCTACGTTAGGGCAGGGAGACAGAGATAGAAGTACTGAACAGCCTCGGTTATCCAAACATCAATTATCTGAAATTCGGATTATCCTAACAAGATCTCAAGGTTCCAGTATATGCATTTCAATTGAAATAGAAACATTCTATTCCTCATCCATTTAATGCATCATTTTATAAATTTGAACAGGAATATAGACGCGAGTATGATTTAATAAATAATTAACTTCAAGTATATACTCGAGGCGTGACTCGTTCCGTTTTGCAAACCCAACAATTTTTTTTCTTCAGGTCATTCTCTGAAGAGTTAAGTCAAAAAAAAAATGCACTTGCACTTTTCATTTCCGTTGCTTTTTCCTCCTATTATTCCATGACGACAGTTTTTTTTCCCCAAACAAAAAGTAGTTCAATATCTTTAGCTGACAAGAAAATTTTTTTGGTGGGGGAGAGCAAATTGCAGTGAGTTAGCAAATGTGAAATAAACAGGAGGAAACATGAGGAAAACATTATCCTCTTAAAAAAAATTGGTGAAGACAGAAACTGAAGTCAGCGAAAATATCTACCCCTCTCTTGTTCTCCCCCTGTATTTTGTGCCTCTCTCTAATGGCTCGGCGGTTGCTGAGGAGAAAGGGATAAAGCTTGGTTAGTCTAGATGGTAGGACAACACCAAACAGAAAGATGTTGGCTGCTGTCTAGGATCGGGATAAAACTGTGGAAAATGTCAGTGAAAAATTTCAGACTTCAGTCAAGCTCTAGCCAAAAAGTGATTTTATTTTAAAATATCGTGAATTTTTAAGCAATATCCAGTGCTTGTACACATTTTATCAATTGAATTAAATAAAAGCTCTGTAAACATGCTTTTTTATGTAATTATGTTCAGTATGGTTTCCTTTGTTTACGAGGCAGCATGGTGGCTCAGTAGTTAGCACTGCTACTTCACAGCGTCGGGGACCCGGGTTCAATTCCCGCCTTGGGCAACTGCCTGTTTGGAATTTGCATATTCTCCCCATGTCTGTGTGGGTTTCGTCCAGGTGCTCTAGTTTCCTTCTACAGTCCAAGGATGTGCAGATTAGGTGAATTGGCCATACTAAATTGCCCGTAGTGTTAGGTGCATTAGTTAGAGGAATGGGTCTGGGTGGGTTGTTCTTCGGAGGGTTGATGTGTACTTGTTGGGCCGAAGGGCCTGCTTCCACACTGTCGGTAATCTAAAAAAATCTTGTTTAAAAAAATACTCACCAACCACCTCGTTCGGATAATCAAGGTTATTCGGTATATTGCTGGAGCCAGAGAAATTGAATTTTCGATGTGTAGCTAGTATGTTATCCCAACCGTGTTTAATAATAAACTGGGAGCTCGAAACAGACTGTGGTTAGAAATTGGCTGTTCCATCCCTTAGTTTTCTTTATTTCTCATCTGGTGCGTAAGAAATCACTTTTGTAAATGTCATTTAGCAGAGATGGAATACACTTTTAATTTACAGGTTCAAAACAAACTGTAATTGCAATTAATTTCTGCTTTCAAATACTTAACTAATTTACTTCTCCCCATAAGGTTCATTAAGAAGCTGGAACACTCTTGGAAAGCACTCGTCTATGATGGAGTATGTTTGCGTTTAATTTATTTTTATGACTAAAGTAACATTAAATGAAAAGATGTAATTACTTAACAGTAGCAGCTAAGGGAAAGTGGCCCTCAAGGGAATGAAAACGTTGAAAAAAAGAGTGTATTTTCATTTTGTAATTTAGTATTGAATAGTAAGAAGATGAAAGCAATAATTTGATAAACATCTGTAAATGTGCCACATTTCTTCTTGCATTATCTAGAATGTAAAGCACATTCCAGTTCATTTGGTCTATACTGCATGTGACCCTCCTCTCACCCCTATTTCATCTCTCCTACCAACATATTTCCTTTCTCACTTGTATTTATCTTAATGTTTGCTTCTGTCTCCTCAACCACTCCCTGTTGTCATGAGTTCCCCACACACATTATTTTTGGGGTTTTTTAAAAAAAAGTTTTTGAATTTATGATTAGATTCATTAGTAACTCTTTACACTTATAATCTTTGAGCAATACTCTGTCTTGCTTGAGAGGGACATGCTGTGAGGTGAAATGTAATAATGCACTTTTTCGCTCTTCTTACTTCATATAGGCTTAATGTGCTCAAAATACATCCTGTGCCTTGTTTACATTATTGTTTTCCAATTTAAAATAGACGAGTCTTATCTATGATAAAAATAGCACTTTTCAAAAGTTTAACAAATGTTGAACATTGCATTCCGATGTTCCAAGTACATAGCTATGACTTCAGTGAAGGTTGTGCATCTTTTTAGTAAGGATAAATTGAATATGGATTGTTTTGGTATGAGTTAGTATCACGAAGGTTGTAACCTAATAGATTGTATCTAGAATTTTAAGCTGTCTCCACAATTCAACTGATGCAGATTGAGATTCAGAAACAGGAGAGGGATTAGTTCCGAACAATGATCATGATTCTGCTGTATAAGGAGAAATATGTTCTTGAGCTATGACTGGCTGAGATTGGAAGATTGTTGGCACCGTAATATCTGACAACCAGTGCATAAGAGTGACTAATAGATATAATCTGTTTCAGGATATCATTAAAGCAATTCATCGTGCCATGTTGCTCAGCTATGTATTGCTTGGCACTGTGTTAGGCACTAAAGTCTAACTATCTAGTTGTGAAGGTTCATTGCCAAGGTACATTGACACACACAGTGCCATAGAGAATGAGGGCAAACCTTCAGACTATCTTCCCCTATTCCAGGTTTTTATTATGATAGCATCTTGTGAAGTATGAGGGAAAGTGGACAGGCAGGTTCTGCCTTGGTGGTACAACTTTTTTTATAGCTGTCAACTGACAAATTCAGTTGGCTTTAACAAAAGGCTGGTGCATTCTCAAAAACCTGGCACTAAGCAGGCTGTGTAATAAATTAAAAACTGAAAAGACTGCGGATGCTGTAAATCAGAAATCATGTAATAAATTACTTATTCTGAGGAGGAAGGAGGGAAAATTGCATGATGAGGCAGAGTGTCCTTGTGGTGCTGTATATGTTCGCAAATAGTAGTGATGTCAAGAAAAATGGTGCTGAGCAAAATCTACTGGAGCACCGATGCAGTCACTTTCTTTGATTGCCAAGCCTTTTCAGGGACAATTCTACAATACTTTGGAGAGACATGGCTCGTACATAATTCCCTTTTCTCTTGCCGTAGGACTCAGTTTCAGTCCATAGACCAGGATTCTACGCTGACCGCTTTTTAAAGTTTATGAGTAGTCGAGTATTTAAGAAGACCCTGTGTGAGTACCGATGAATATTTAATGGTTCGTTGCAATCTGTCTAGTTTAAATATGTTGATAGCTACTGACTTTATTTCTCTGCTTTCTCAGAGTTTATTTCAACAGAGGCCATTTGTCCCATCGTGCTTGCACTGGCTATTCAAATAAGCATCATTTCCTTGTGCCAATCTCCTGCTTTTACATCAAAACTTTGCATTTCATTTTTATACAAATAATTGACCAATGCCCTCTTGAATGCCTCAGTTGAAACTGCCTCCGCCAGACGTCCAGGCGGTGCATTCCATATCTTAACTACATGCTGATTTTTTTTTTTTCCATATTAACCTTGCTTCTTTTGCAAGTCACTTACTCTGTGCCAGCTCATTTTTGTTCCTTTTATAAGCGGGAGCAGTTTCTCCCTTTCTACCCATGATTTGGTAACCTCTAACAGACTTGCACTAAGCCTTTATCTGTGCAAGGAGAACAGTTCCAACATCTGTAATCTATCCTATCTAGCAACCCAACAAGAAAGGTGAGCAATCACTTGTGGATGTAGTGTATAGGCCCACTAACCAATGTTGCAGGACAGTGTATACCAGAATAAATAAATGGGATGTGAGCGAAGAGTAATCATGGAGGACTTTGTATTGTACATGTAATTTGGGGAATTCTGATTGACAAAGTTAGCCTGGAAAATCAATTCAGAGTGTATTCAAGATAACTTCTTAGAGCAGTATTTTCTAGAGCCAACTAGGGAGCAGACTGTTTTAGACAAGGTGTTTAGTGAGGCAGGATTAATCAATAACCTCAAAATAAGGGGCCTGTAGACAACCTTGACAGTAATGTGCTCAAATTACACATTCAGTTTGCAAGTGATTTGTTAAAGACTAGTTTTTTAAACAAAAGCAAAGATAATAATAAGGGTTTGACTGTCGAGTTGACTAAAATGAGCAACTCGGTTAAAATGTGATACAGTAGGCATGCAGTGGCAGACTTGTAAGGAGATATTAAATAACTCCCCAGCAAAGATTTGTCCCAGTGAAAAGGAGAGGCCCGAAGAATGTTGAGTGACCCATGGCTAAGTAAGAAAGTTAAGGATAGCATCAATTTGAAAGAAACACCGTGCAAATCTCTGAATGAAGTGGTAGGTCAGAAAATTGAACAGGTTGTGAAAAGTAGAAAAACTGTCTCAAAAATGTTGCAGAAGGAATTAGAATATGAGAGAGCTGCCTAGAAATATGAAAATAAATGGTGAGAATTTCTACAAGTCTTTAAGTAAGAAAAGGCAAGCTAATGTTAACTCAGTTGGCTGGATGGCTGGTTTGCAATGAAAAATGATGCCAACAGTGAGGGTTCAATTCCTGCCCTGGCTGAGGTTCCTGTGAAGAACTGTCCTTCTCAGCCTTTCCCCTCACCTCACAGGGTATGGTGACTCTCCAGTTAAACCACCACCGCACTCTGTCTAGTTGAGAGAGCAGCCCTGTGGTCAGATAGAAACAAAGCAAACTTTACATTTGCATTTCTCAACAAATGACCGTAGTGAGAACTGCTGTCTGTCCTTCAAGAATGCAACACGTTCAATGCTGCCTTATTAAGTGGAATTAAGTATGTACTTCAAGTTGTCTTTCAAGTGAGATCCAATAGTTTTTTTTTCCCACTAACACAGCATTGCGGCCGTCTCCCTCGAAGAAGGCTCGTAATTCCATTCCAGCTATAAAATACATAGGACAAGAAGTTTCATCCTCTGGAACAATGCAGGATACAACTGAGGGAAAGAATGAGCTGCTATCTGGAACCAGGAGCTATTTTAGTCTTGATGGAGAAGGTAATGCATGGAATTTCATTTGTCTTTAGTGAGAGCTTAATTGATCTGGAGTTAATGCAGCCTCTCTTATTCCCCAACCCCCAATATTAAATGGCAAAAGTTAATTGTTTAATCATCCACGCAATAAGAATGTAGATCCTGAAACTGTTTTTGTGGGACCATTGAAAGCTTACTTTTAAAAATACTCTTTAAGTTATTTAATCAAAGTTTTCTTTGTTAATTTAATCATTGTGTATCAATGGATTTGTCCCACTTTCAACAGTCCTGTATGAAATCAGTCATTTTAATGCCTATTTTGGATTTTCAGTCAACTGTTTTCTTTCTTTGAAAGGAAGGCATTCTTGGATGTGTCAAGTTTGCAAACAGTGTGTCTGTAAACATTTTCCGTTTGAACACTAGCTTGTAATGGAGCTGCTTGTCAAAGATCTCCATGACATGAGGGTGAGATCAGACACCGTACATGTGTATGGATGTGTATCCATTGACTTTGGACTTGAATAGGTTGGGATGTTGTTTTGTAATAATGAATCTAACTTTCCAAGAAGTGCAATTGAAAAGTGAATTTAAAAACAAGCCTGTCCCATGTTGTTTCATATTGAACCTTTTACAATTGGAAAGAAAATGTAGCCCTGTAATTCTGATTAGTCCCACTCTTTCATAGAAGCCCTCCAGATTTTTCCTTCGTCTTTACCTAATTCACTTTGGAAAGTTATTTTTAAATATTTCCACCACCCTTTCAGTCATCACATTCCAGATTACAAATTCCTGCAGAATTCCTTCCATTTCCCCCTACCCGACACCACCTGATTATGCCCCTCACTGATTTAACTTTTGATCCATATCCCCTGGTTACTCAGCCTCCTACAATAGGAAACAACTTCTCTGCATCTGTTCAGTTAAAATGGAGGTGGCATAGTGGCTCAGTGGTGAGCACTGTTGCCCTATGATGCCAGCAACCCGGATTCCAGCTTTGAGTGTCTGTGAAGCCTGCATGTTCTCCCTGTGCTCCCTGTATCTGCATTGTAGGGATTCGATGATTCTATATAAATGTCATAATGATTTTGAAAAAGTTCCCTTCTCCAAGGAATTGTTCACACAAATCTTTTCTCTATCACCCTTCCTGAAGAGTGATTCACAGAATCAGATACAATACTACAGTTGCGGCTCAACGAGTGTTTAGTTTGACCTTTTTCACAAAATCAACTCAGAACCCCTACAGTGTGGATGCAGGCCATTCAGCTGATCAAGACCACACTGTACCCTCTGAAAAGCATCCCACTCCTACTCTGCCCCTGTAACCCTGCATTTCCCATGGCTAATTCATCTCACTTGTATATTGCTGGACACTATTGGCAATTTATCATGGCCATTCTATCTAATCTGCACATCTTTTGACTGTGGGAGGAAACCCATGCAGACATATGGAGAACATGTAAACTCCACACAGACAGTCACCCAAGGGTGGAATCGAACCCAGGTCTTTGGCACTGTGAGGCAGCAGTGCTAACCACTGAGCCACCATGCCTTTCACTTTTCTGTGAATGAAGTGACACACCTTTAAAGGGGTGCAGGAACCTTTTGTGTCAGTTTGAGAAAACTGTTAAAAAGCACGTGGGATCTTGGGCTTTATAATTAGAGGCAATGAGTCCAAAAGTGAAGAGGCTACAGTAAACTTGATTAAGTATTTATTAGGTTCCATGTGAAGCATTATGTTTAGTTTTGGACCCCACACTCTTTAAGGAAGATGTCAAGCCATTAGAGAAATGACAGAAAATATTTATTATCATGGTACCCAGCACTACATGGTGACATCTGTTTTTAATGGAGTGACTAAAGAGTTTGGGATTCTTTGTATTACAACAGAGAACAGGGAGAGGAAATTTGATTGAAATTTTCAAAATCGAGAAAAGTTTGAGGAGAGTGAATATAGCAAAGCTATTTCTGGATTAGTGGTGCTGGAAGAGCACAGCAGTTCAGGCAGCATCCGAGAAGCAGTAAAATCGACGTTTCGGGCAAAAGCCCTTCATCAGGATTACAGGCATTTCAGCATCTGCTGTCATTGTTTTTACCTCTATCAGAGGAGGGTGGGGGTGGGGAGAAAGTAGCATAGAGTACAATAGGTGAGTGGGGGAGGGGATGAAGGTGATAGGTCAGGGAGGAGGATGGAGTGGATGATAAATGAGAGGAGGGTTTTTACCTATAGCAAAGCTATGCCCATTGATGCAAGGGTTGAGAACCAAAGGACAGGGATTGAAGGTAATGCTGCAAAAGAACCAATGGTGATATGAGGAAAAATGATTTAATCGATTGGTTAGTATGTGAATACACTGCCTGAGATGGTTGTGGAGGCAGATCCAATCATCGTTTTAAAAAGGAATTGGATAGGCACTTGCAGGGCAACAGGGGATGACGGGGGAAGTGGGATTAACTGAGTTGCACAGAGCCATTGTGCATTCCTTAGAAGACCTTAAGTGAATGTGATAGAGGTGTTTAAAATCAGGAGAGGTCTGGACAGAGGATATAGATTAGATTAGATTAGATTAGATTACTTAGTGTGGAAATGAGAGCAACAATTCCCACTGTCGGAAAGTGGAAGAACAAAACAAATAACCAGAGGCGACATGAGGGAAAAACATTTTACCGCAGCCCATAATCAGGATAGGGAATGTAATTTTGACCCACACTATCCTATTGTTCTCCTTCATTCGTATAAGCTTCAAATTTGCTCACATAGTATTATAATAGTTGTACAATAGGCCAGATCTTCCAAGTGGTGGCAGTGATGAGCAGATGGTTGCTGGAAAGATTTTCTGCCAATTTGATGTTTTCATATTTCTTCCAGCATCTTCCAATCCCCATTGGCAAAGAAGTGTGCAGGGCAGCAACCCTAGGTTTCTGGGAAAGTGAAGTAGAGGTGGGGAAAGGAAAGGAACATAGACCCCTTTTAGATAATTTGATACATTAGATACTTTGAATGAGATTCTGAAGGTAGGTTTTAAATGTTGTGACTAGTTTTGGGGGAGGTAGGGATTAAGTAGGCAGATAGGTGGGTGGTTGGGTCAGGGACTGTAGTCAGGTGGGCAGGTGGTGTTAGGTTGGGAGGTAGTCAACGGTTTGTCAGTTGTGGCCATTTTGGGTGGGCAGCTTGGATCATCGGGTTGTGTTGGGACAGAAAGCAGTAGGGAGGTGGTCAAGAGAAGCTACTTGAATGATAGGTTGGCGATGAAGGTCTGGGGTGGGGGGAATGCTATGATGGGTCAGGATGTGGTCATTTGGTAGGGAGTCAGTGGTCAGGTTGGGATAATGAGTAGAGAGTTGGTCAGGTAGGGCTATCTTAAAGGAGGAGAGGATGAAATGCAGAGCTTAAGATCTTAGTGGCTAAAGATTGAGTTAGGGAAGTTGGGTGTATGCAAGGCACCAGAGTCAGGATCACGGAGATTGAACGATTGTACGGGCTGAGAGAGGCTGCAGAGGTAGGGACCATTCAGAGGAAACTCAAGACATGTGGGTGGGTCAGATGGAGCACCAGAAGTGAGGAGGAACTCACTTAAATAAGCAGGGCCTTATTTAAATCATTTTAATTAATTCAAGAGCAGGTTAATTGGATATTTAATGGTCTTAACTGGGTAAACAAAGTTGCCAGTGGATCCAAAGAAAGGGAATTCATGGAATGCTTACAGGATGGCTTTTTGGAACAGCTTGTCATGGAGCCCACAAGGCAGCAGGCTATTCTGGACCTAGTGCTATGTAATGAACCAGACTTTATAAAAGAACTTAAAGTAAGGGAACACTTAGGAAGCAACGATCATAATATGGTAGAGTTCAGTCTGCAGTTTGAAAGAGAGAAGGCAAAATCGAA
>NC_057711.1:116550177-116568594 GCF_004010195.1 Chiloscyllium plagiosum | reverse complement strand
AGCCTTAGAATTAGAGTGGGTAAATTCAGAACAGAAATGCGGAGACATTTCTTTAGCCAGAGAGTGGTGGGCCTGTGGAATTCATTGCCGCAGAGTGCAGTGGAGGCTGGGACGCTAAATGTCTTCAAGGCAGAAATTGATAAATTCTTGATGTCACAAGGAATTAAGGGCTACGGGGAGAATGCGGGTAAGTGGAGTTGAAATGCCCATCAGTCATGATTGAATGGTGGAGTGGACTCGATGGGCCAAATGGCCTTACTTCCGCTCCTATGTCTTATGGTCTTACAGTAACATTTTGAAATTCTTAACGTAGACCTTTTGTTTTCATCATGGCAGCAATAGGATATCGTAGGCGACCGGACCTGCTCCCCAGCACTACATCGTTATATGAAGCAGCCTCCTTAGCAACAACCCTTTCCTCAACGTCCTTATTTCTGAATGAACAGACACCATCTGAAGGCACTGCAAACTCTTCACACAAGTACGAATCCCGTAACTTTGTATAGTATCCTTGCTGTTGAATATTGTATTCTAATTTGGCACATTACAATCTGCTGAATTTCCAAATGTTGCATTGATATCAAACCCTCCAATGTCAGGTTTAAAAACTTTTCCAATAGAGTGTCTGTGCAATTCTTAATAGCCAGTTTAATATGCGCTCTGGTATTGTGGCAGATGTCGAATATTTTAATTTGCTTTGAAGCACTAAATTGATCTGAAATGTTTTAAGGTTTGTGATTGACATTTTGATATATTCTTCCCGCTTGCTGATTAGGGAATAGAAACAGATCATTACCTTTTATTGTGTAATCTGTTTCTATCGCCATTCCTCAATCTTGAGATTGAGTCTATGATAGTAGTGAAATTTAAATTGTATTTCATTATTCTGGAAACTTCACTTATTGGTATCATGTGCTGCCTTGTTGCATTTGAGAGCGAATTTGAAAATAATTGCCCATGTTAACTGTATCAACAAGAACTTTGCAGGATTTACTTTTTGGGATTGTTAACAATGCTTTTTTTCCCTTCCTCTCCAATATTACAGGTTCATTTTGGTAACAGCCTGTATTGTGTGCCTTGTGGCTTTTTTTCTTTATAGTTTAATTTGGCATAGTGGCAAATATTACCAGAATAATGCGTAAAATGCCATGTGATGTTGTGAACAATACTGAAACTGCTGGGGAGCTTGATTTTGTTGGGCCATTCATAGGTGGAGTGCACAATTATAATCTCTCAATCACACATCATATGAACACACATTTCTGTAAACTTGTCAAAGTTTGTTTTTTCTCAAAAGATATATAGCTCGCACCCCTCCTATCTACTAACCAGGTTCTGCATGGTGATATTACAGGGAACATGTTGCAAAAGTTAAAATAGGTCTCTTCAACTTTGATATCAAGTACTAAAGTCTCTTTGGGTGATTTAACTCCCTGTTCTTTCACTTCTGAAATTTAATTTTGAATATAGCGCATACTGATGGATTTGCAGCACTATTATGGCTATCTGAAGTCTAACCACTGCACAACAGTGCCCTTAGTTCACAATTTAATTACACTCACTTTGAAAGATCTTAAGGTTTGGTGTGGGGTATGTAAAGTCACAGAGGTATAATCAGTATTATTCATCTCAGGTTGTTAGATAACACAAAGGCGGCCCTCGATGCTGTGTGTAAAGTGTTACAAGTGTTTAAATTGGCATGGAGTTGACTTCAGTCTGGGACCTAATCACAGTAATAAACAACATGCCTACAACCCAAAGAATTGAGCACACATTGTAATAAGAAACCGAGTGATGGACAAAAAGGCCAGGACCAAGAAAAGACTAGCCTACTCTGAAATGCTGATGACCTTCAATCTGAAATCAGTCCAAATCCTGGGATAAATCCTCAAAGTCTTAAACCAGAATATGAAGAAGACATGAGTAAGCTGGGAACTCATTTGTATAAAAAAATCATCATGATCATGGCAGCAAGGCAGATGAAGGAGGTGGTCACTTAGACTCCAGAGAGCAGGTGGAAGGGGATATCGTCCAAATGTTTCCTTCCCCATTAAAGGACTTGTGTGAGCTCAAACAATTGTGTGAACCAACCCTGCTGCGCATCATTGTCCTGGATCTGCAAACTAGTGGTTTCTGTGTGAAAACCTACAGCATTAAACATGCAATTAGAGACAATTTTTAACAAATGTAAGCAATATGCATAGGCAGTGTTACTTGGTGACTGGAAATGTTATTTATTTTCAATTCATTTTACACTCACCAAGAAAGACCAAGGTACTTGCAATTCTAATATGATATGAAGAAGGAAATGTGCAGATCACAAAGGATTGATTTTAACAGAAGGTTGAAGAGGAAGCTATAAAGACCAAAATATAATGGAAGATTAAGAATTTTGCTGACTGGCAATAAACACATTTTACCCACAGTTAAGCTTTCTCTTCAGACTCCATTAGGGTTTTGTGTCCACTCAGTTGATGGATTTGATTCATATAAGTACCATATGAACAGACAGAGGAAGATGCTAGTAAATCTCAAATATATCATCTATGTGGATGACTGTTTTACACAGATGTTAATATCTGTTTGAAAACTGAAGCTCCATTCTGTTCTGAAGTAATTATAACTATTTGTCTGATGATAAAGTATTGTTTTAAAATTGGTCATGTTGTTCTCAGGACTATGATGTTTTAATTAAAAGCCATATAAATTGGATCCAAGGCTTTTGTCCTACTTGTATATATTACAGTACAAGCAAGTTAATACAAAATTGTTTTGCTTTATCTTTGTGTGTGTGTGTGTGTGTGTGTGTGTGTGTGTGTGTGTGTCTGTCTGTCTGTCTGTCTGTCTGTCTGTCTCGGGCAGGGAAGCTCTGTGTCTAGATTAAGTCCATGCAACAGACTCCCAAACTTAATTTTCAGTTTAAGCTGATCAGGACAATTTGGCAAATGCAGCTGATGATGGATTTTGGTTTAAGGTTAGAGTGAAGCTGTTGATGCTCACCATTAGTTAGGGGTAAATGGAAAGCAAATTCTAGTATCCAATATGTGCATTTTAATGCATAATAAAGGATGTTGTAGTCTGAGTCCTGTTGACTCTCCAACAGATTTCACAGAGTGAAGTTAATGTACTTACCCATTGATTTATCAGGTAACCACATTGGGGAAAGTTAGTGAGAGCAGGAAGAGACTATTTCGCCCCTCCAGCCTGTTCCACTATTCACTGAGATTATGGTTGATTTGTGACCTAACTCCAGATGTCCACCTCTGTTCTCTATCCTTGATAACATTATTTAATAAAAAATCTACCAATTTTGATATTAAAGTTAACAATTGATCTAGCATCAGCAGTAATTTACAAAAAGTGATTTCCAAAATTATAACTTCCTTTGTGTGTCGTGGTCTATCATAAGTTCCCTCTTGATAGGTTCAGCTCTCCATTTCAGATACTCATCTTAAACTCCCCCAAAAAAGCAGAAGCAGTTTCTCTTTATCTACATTGTATTACTGCTCATATCTTGAAAAAAAGCACAGGTAGCATGGTGACTCAGTGGTTAGCACTGTTGCCTTACAGCAACATGGATCTTGGTTCAATTCCAGCCTTGGGTGACTGTGTGGGGTTTGCACGTTCTCCTGTGTCCGCATCCAGAAATGCGCATGGTAGGTGGATTGGTCATGCTAAGTTGCCCTGTAGAGTCCAGCGATGTGCATACTAGGTGGTTCAGTGATGGGTTACAGGGCTCTTTGGAGAGTCAGAGCAGACTCTGGGGCAAGTGGCCTCTTTCTGCACTGTAGGGATTCTAAGATTCCAACAAACAGTACAATTTTTAATGACAAGTCTTTAATTACTAATTTTGTTAAGTCTATGCAAACTCAAATGGGCCAGTCCTCAATGTAGAGCTCAAAGAAGTGATATTCTTTGCTTGGTATAGTACAAAACACATTTACAACTCAAACAAAGGAGTACTTGTTTCTTGTAATCTTATAGTGGATTTTAGAGGATTTTGTTCATATTGCAACATTGGTACTTTCAAGAACAACCAATCTTTGAGCATAAAATGGTGCATTGCTGACCAGGCAATTAGAAAGACAGTCATGAGGACAGTTCTCTCCCCAGTGTGAATATGTTCCATATTTCTGATTGTGACTTTAATTGATGGACACAGAAATGACCAGTTGGGGCAAGTGGTGAAAAGGGATACTGAATTGATTCAAGATGTCAATGATGTGCGCTCAATAATATTATTTTCACTCACATTACACTGAATGCTTTACACAGATGGATACAGGAAACATTCAAAATTGCTGGGTGGTGATAATGCAGCACTTAATACCATTGCTGAATTTTTTTTTCCTGCTGATAATAAGGCCTTTTTAGCCAAAGCTTTGGTTTCTTGTTTGCTTTGTCCCCTCGTGTTGTGGCTGCGTCAAGGTGGATTTTTAACTCTAAATTTCCCCTGCAGCACCTCTGATTTTTATGAAGGCAGAAAAACTTTCATTTATATAGCGCCTATTACTGATCAGGATTTTCTTTTTCATTAACCAAGGTCACTACCTCATTCACTGCTAAGCAATTCTTCTTCAGTCTTGCCAAGATCCAAGTAGCAGGAAAATGTCTCCTGCATTTCTGATTAAAATATATAGGGTATGTGTTCACACTTCTGCTGTGGAATAATAGCATTCAGTCAGAATTCCCAAAGTCAGTTTATTGAAGTAAAAATATGTGTCCCAGTGCCAAAATTGTCACAATTGGAGCATCAGCCAGTTGGAAAGTTCAGGGGTGATGAGCAACTAAAGTATTAATGTAGACATTGCTGGTAAGGCTAGTATCGATTACCATTCCCAATTCAAATCGAATGGCTTGCAAGCCATTACAAGAGTGCAGTTAGGAGTTGATCACACTGCTTTGGTTCTGGAGTCACTAGGTCAAACAGGACCTTGACCAATCAGAGTTAACTTGCCTACTTTAAACTTCAAACAAATCTTGGCAGTTGACTGTTAGTCATCATCTAACTGGTACACTGTTCATGGCAGTCCCTCTACAAATCATTATCCACTTGCCAACCAATCTGCACACTTATACAGTATAAATATTTTCTTTACTTTGATATCTCTTGTGACTTGTCTTGATGAGTAAGATGAAAAGCTCCATGGGTGGTACGGTGGCTCAGTGGTTAGCACTGCTGCCTCACAGCGTCAGAGTCCTGGGTTCAATTCTAGCCTTATGAGACTGTCTGTGTGGAGTTTGTGTGTTCTCCCCTTGTCTGCATGGGTTTCCTCCGGGTGCTCTGGTTTCCTCCCACAGTCCAAAGATGTACAGATCAGGTGAATTGGCCATGCTAAATTGCCCATAGTGTTAGGTGCATTGGTCAGGGGGAAATGGGTCTGGGTGGTTACTCTTCAGGGGGTCGGTGTGGACTTGTTGGGCCAAAGGGCCTGTTTCCACACTGTATGGAATCTGATCTGAAAATAGTTTTAAAATAATTTTTATCCTTTGAGAAGGTACTGTCATGTTTTATTCTTCTGAATAGATGGTTCTTCCTCAAGGTATAAGTACTGTATTAAGTGCTTTAATCAGTTCTTACTTTAGGAGTTTACTGATTGTGGCTTATCTGAGGGAAAATCGAACATTGTTTTCTGGAGGTTTCTGCCTTTGTTGTGAATTCATCTATGTTCTGAAAATCTGAACTCTTTTCATTTAAAAGATCAGCTGAGAAATGTGGTAACTTAGTACATTGACAACCTGTTACAAATTCATATACTGGGGTATTTCTGTAGAATCTGTGTATCTTTCAAAAAGGCACAGTTTATCTTTTACATATGAATACAGTAATTTCTTTACAAGATTTAGTCCTCAAATGGATTCGACCCCCCCCCCCCCCCCAATCTCCATCTGCACTTTTCCACTCTGTTACATTTACTAGCTGAGAGTAACTCCTTTCCAATTTGCGGTGGTAGTTCTTTATTGTTTCTATTTGCTCATGACTTCCAATTACACACACAAATTGGCATTAATTTGGTACTGACACCAAAGAGAAATTCCCAATGTTTGTTTCGAAGGCAGCTGCTGCAGTGATATAAAGGAACAACTGTTAGGTTTCAGCATTCTCTCTCTCTTTCTTGGAGTGAGTCATTAAATGTAGCATTTAGGACTCCTCCATTCAGTTATGAGAGAAAGAAGACTAGTTTAGAACAAAATCTTGTGTTCCCAAGCTATTCACAGCTTTTCAAAAACGATCGGAGGCTTCCCAAAATGAGTAAATGATGCAATTTTGGTTTTGTGATCCTTTTGAATTAATTAGAAGTTTGAAAGGGCTACTGTGCAATTCCTGTGTTAGTCGTACAGAAGTGGAAGGGAGCGTCCGTTGATATGAAAAGTCCCTAGCCAGGTGAAGTTTGTAGGGAGAGTGTGGTGAAGAAAGCCACCCTCATTGAATTCAATTCTACAGTCACTCATGATACAACTTGTAGAACACCAGTTTCCATAGCAACGCACCCAATAATTTTTTAAAAAGCATGCAGCCATTCATTTTACATCAAATGCCTCCATCTAGTGTTGGCAAATCTCTGTGGAATTAGCAGGATTTACAATGGTTAGGCAAAAAAGTAGACATACTTTTCAGTGCAACTGTCAGATCAGTTATGATATAGATACTGTAAAAGGTTAATGTGAACACAGAAACATGGAAGACTATATCATTGAGAATTGACTGTAATATCAACCCACTGGTTACATTGGGGGATGCAATGGCCTAGTATTATTATCGCTTGACTATTAATCCAGAAACTTGACTAATTTTCTTGTGCTGGGTTTAAATCCCACCATGGCATTGAATTGGAATTCAATAAAGAATCTGGAATTAAGTATCTAAGGATGAGAAGACTATATCATTGATCACCTGATTACTTGGAATAGTTTTTTAAAAATGCAGACACCATTGTCTTACTGCAGCACAAAACTGCTCTCTCATTAGAGCAGGACAATGAGTTGGTGGTTTAATATAAGGGTCACCACGCCTTATGCAAGGGGAGAGGTTGAGGAAGAGGGACCTGAATTGAACTTGTGCTTTTGGAGTCAGCGTATCACAGCCACTGAACAACTTGAGATAATAGAGACAAAGACCTGACCAAGATAAAGTTGGTATTTACAATATTCCAGCAAGAGTTAATGTCATAGACATGAAAAGATTACAATATTGAGAAACCATTCTTCTAGACCCAACTGCAACAGATTAGAGGAGTGGGCTATTTAAATAGTGTTTGATATGATTGTGGTGGAAGTCCTGTTTATTCATTGAAAATCTATTAGATCTGAGCCTGAGTGCAAGGACAGCAGGGGAGGGATTATATGAGACAGCTACATGGAGGTAATGTCATTGGACAAGTAACCCAGTAGACAGGGGACGAAACGTCTGCAACACAAATTCCCAGCTCGGCGAACAGAACCACAACAAGTAACCCAGAAGGCCAGGTTACGGCAGTGGGTTAAAATCCCACTGTGGCAGCTGATGCAATTTGAACTCAATTAAATGGGGAACTGAAAGCTAGCCTCAGTGATGGTAACCATGAAATTATCATTGACTGTAATATCAACCCACTGGTTACATTGGGGGATGCAATGGCCTAGTATTATTATCGCTTGACTATTAATCCAGAAACTTGACTAATTTTCTTGTGCTGGGTTTAAATCCCACCATGGCATTGAATTGGAATTCAATAAAGAATCTGGAATTAAGTATCTAAGGATGACCATGAAACCATTGTTGAAGAAAATCCGTCTGGATCATTAATTCCCTTTAGGGAAGGAAATCTGCCATCCTTACATGGTCTGGCCGACAAGTGACTCGATACATAAAAATGTGGTTGATTCTTAACTGCCTTCTGGGCAATTAGGGATGGGCAATAAATGCTGGTCTCAGTGAAGCCCTTCTCCTGTGAACATGTTGCTCCAGACCCACAGTAATGAGGACAAACAATCCTGGAAATCTCATCAGTTCAGGCAGCATCCATGCAGAGAGAGCAAGCTCATATTTTGGGTCTAGGATGACTTTTCATCCAAGCTCTCATTAGCTTATTGTCTCTCCACAGATGCTGCCTGACCCACTGTCATTTCCAGCATCTGCAGCAATTTTGTCCCACAATATCAGTTGATTCTTAACTACCCTCTAAAATGGCCTAGCAAGCCACTGAGTTTGAGTGACAATTGGGATGGGTAACAAATGTAGCCTTGTTGGTGACGTGCTAATCCCACCAAGAATAAGAAAAATATGAAATGCAGTGCCTCCCTGTTGCAAGCTAATATTGATCATTCAACATCAAAATTGGCTGCTTTATAGATTATGAAAAATGTAATACTGGGTGCCAAACTATATGTCAACATTTTACCAGCTAATAGCAAACTATCTTTATTAATTCTTTGTTAAAATTGTAATTTCAGGGAGCGTAACCCGACTAGTTCCACTGTTACTTTGGAAGACAGCGCAATCTGTTTAACATTGGAGCAAAGTACACTAGACATGGAAAATGATGATGATTCTGAATTTGACATTCACTTGGTAAGTACCTATTCACAGGTATGTCCTGGACATGAGGAACATGGGACTTCTTTACTGTTGCTCTATCTTAATCGCACAAATCTCAAATGCAATACCTCCAAGCCAGCAATTGTTAAAGAATTACTTTATCTTTTGTAATTCAGTTTGGTAATTGGCATGTTCACAAATCCATTCTTCATGGGATTCATCACTTACTCAGATGATATTTATGGACAAAATATTAATTGAGGTAAATGACATGTGCAGCTTTTATTTTCTTCCTGTACTGAACCTGAATAACTTAACTATAAAAAGTGAACTAAAATATATCCGGATTAGTTTGAGAAGTTTTCTTTCTGTTCCTAAATTTGTTTTATTTCACTGCCAAATTGGCCATTTTGGATTTGTGCCAATGTTGGCACTGAACACTGTCTACTTCTGCCCCAGCACAGCCTGACCCACTTTTCCAGGCAGGTGGTAAATTAGAATAAACCACTTAGAAATTATTGGAACACTGATGAATTATTTTAGCTTGATTTGACTCCTGTGAGCAAATAGGTTAAAGGCATAGGATGTTCAGTGATGGAGAAGTGATTTTTCACAGTAATGGGGGTGGAGGGAGGGAGATAACGTCACTTGTAATTAGATGAAATGTCAAAAGTTTTTTGAAAAGTGCACAATTATGAAAAATTCGCAATGAGTTTATGTGCAAGGGAGAATTTTATGGCAGATGTGGATTTGTTTGATTTCATGTAATTTTGTGTTTGAAATTTTGTACCATTTAATGGGGGTGTCCGTTTGGAAGGCTCAGCAGTTTTAAATGAACTTTGGTTTACAATGCGTTACTTTACTTTGCAAAATTACTTTTTATTCAGAACATAGCAGAATGCAGCATCAAGTACCAAGTGAAGACTAGAAAGAAAACAACTGCTTGTCATTGTCCTATGAAGAGTTCAAGCCAGTCATATTTATCACCAGTCAGATTAAAAGAAAATTACATGAGTACAAACAAAGAAGGAACTTGAATTTACATAGCCTCTTTCACAATCTTAGAATGTTCCAAAGTGCTCTTGAAGTATAACTGTTCTCGAAAGGACTGAGAAGCAATGAGATAATGGCCATATAGTCTGTTTCGGTGATATTGTTTGGAGGACTGGAAATTGGTCAGAATTCCAGGGAGAATTTCCTTTTCAGTTTTAAATAATGCTCTAAAATATTTTAACACCCACCTGAAAGGAAAATACAGTTTAAAATCCCATCCAAAAATAGCATCTCCATTACATTATCCATTATTAGTTTACATGGAAATCAGTATTATCTAATTTAACTAACTGATCTTTTCAGCATATTTCTGAGAGTACACTAAAAGTACACATAATTGTTGATGCAAAAGTATTTCATTATTTTTTAGGGTATGGTTTTATAAAAAAGTGCATTGTGAATAAAAATGTTTTTTGATTATTTAGTTGTTTGGTGAATGAGATAGCAAATTGATATACACAATTCTGTACTCACTATACATGTCTGTAAATGGCAATCTTCAATCAGAATGGAAGGGACAGGCTATGCTGTAGTCACCCCCAACACCAATAACATACCAAATTGCATAGATGACGAAGAACTTTAAGTTACCTCGAGCGCCTGATGACAAAGGTAAACCAAAACCGAATCAAAGTGTTAATCCAACCTGGAACTCGAACTGTTGAGAGCTTGTAAACTAATTGAGAGGTCTTGTGCAGATGAATAAAACCCTTTCCACACCTCAGTTACCATTGAATCCAGGATTTCAAGATGTTAATGTAAATGGGTAGAGTTAATAGACTTCCCCTGTTCAGGATTGAAAAATAGTCAGACTTTCAGGACTGAAGTTACAAAGTATGGGATGTAAGTTTGCTTGCTGAGCTGGAAGGTTCATTTTCAGACATTTTGTCACCATACTGGGTATCATCAGTTAGCCTCCAGTGAAGTCCTGGTGTTATCCCCCACTTTCTATTTATGTGTTTAGGTTAGTGATGTTATTTCCTGGATAATCTTTTGCTAAAAATTCTGTGTCTTATGATCTTATGCCCCACAACCACCTGATGAAGGAACAGTGCTCCGAAAGCTAGTGTTTCCAAATAAACCTGTTGGACTATAACCTGGTGTTGTGTGATTTTTAACTATATCTCCTTAGGGAGTTGTGACCATGACAAAGATCAGATGTGTTAAATGTGAATTGACATTTTGTAGAATTGTTATGTCTCTTGTTACATTGGAATCTCACACGGTGTCTACATTCAAAGGGGTGAGTGGCCACTATTAGAAGTGCATCACATTCAAGATATGCTTTTCTTGAAAGATAATAGAAGAAATGAAGAATACCTCAGAAAATATTCAGAAACATTTTCTCCTTTTCTGCATGAAAAATCTATGCAATTGAAAGAAATCTAATCCAAAATTGCATGAGACTATTCCCTCTGCAACCTCTTGATTTTCTTTCAATCTAGTAGAAAACACACATTGAATTAGATTTTTGTATTGAATTCTAAATTAATTGCAAGCATGTAAATTCTAATGGTTATATCTGTGCATGCTTTTATGCAGCCTAATATCTTGCATATAAGTACTTCATGCATTTTTTTATGTCCTGTAAATATAGGAGGGCAATTCAAACATGCATAAGACTCCCTTGGATTTTTTTTACTGAAACTTCAAGCCAGAAAGTAAGGGACTGACTTGTAAACTGGTGAGAGTTAGAATTTGGATTCTATGAATCCCCCATACTGTTTTCCTTTTTTATTTGCTATTTCAACTTATTCAGAATTTAATTATTGATTTTATTCTCCCTTTGTTATGGCAGATACAAAGAGCCTTCATTTTGCCACTTAGAAAGAAAGGGTTGCATTGTAGGAAATGCGCAAGTCAATTTTTGCCAAGGAAGCACCCACAAAGAGCAGTGTGATAATGACAAGTTCATGTCTTTTGAGGGTGTAAATATTCGTATCCTTGTTCTTAATAAAGGCATTGAGTCTAATTCTACCCATGTAAGTTTTACATCCAGCAAAGAGAACAGACTGGGTTTCTGATTAATGCCCCCAACCAAAAGTACTGCACTGGGTATTCCCACCTAATGTGGGGGACTTAAACTAACTACCAATGCAGTTGGTGGTTTTTAATTTTTATTGATGCAAGGGACTCTCAAACATTTGCACAGTCCTGGCAACTGTTTATCCTAATTTATGAAAGACCACTTCAACAATTCAAAGGAAAACCATGTAGTTAGAGGAGGTTTTTTATGATTTTATTATTATTACGAGAACACATACTAGCATAATGTTTAAAAAAAAAATCAGAAATATAATGAAAAGCTGTTGGTGGGAACTCACTGGAAAGTCTTGGAAGATCCACAAACTTGGGTTTAAACACCTAATGAAAGAGGAAAAAGTGACAAAAATGTAAAATTCGGACTGTTCAGATGCCTCAGATTGTTTTAGCAGGTGGGGCAGTTAAAACATACCACCTCTTTATTACAATACCAGGATATACCACAACTGCGGTCAGATCGAAACCTGGTACTGTAAACAGTCATCCTGAAGTTTATTGCAGAAATTAATGTTCAAAAGCTTAGCATATTCATGCAAAATCCTATTCTCCCATTATTTTAAATGGAGTAGAGAATCTTCAATCTCTCTATAGAGAAGAGATTGATACAGATACCCTAAAGTAATTTAGTCCCATTTTCCTGCACTTGGCCCAGATCACTCTTAAACCCCTCCTATTCATATACCCATCCAGAATCATTTTAAATACTCTAATTGTACCAGCCTCCACCACTTCCTCTGGCAGCTCATTCCATACACGCACCACCCTCTGTGTGAAAATTTTGCCCGTTAGGTCCCTTGTATATCTTTTCCCTCTCACCCTAATCCTATGACCTCTAGTTACTCTAGCCTGGGGAAAAGATCTTGACTATTCACCCTACCCGTGCCCCTCATGATTTTATGAACCTCTATCAGGTTACCCCTCAGCCTCTGATGATCCAGGGAAAATAGCCCCAGCCTATTCAGCCTCTCCCTATGACTCAAACCCTCCAATCCCGACAGCATCCTTGTAAATCTTCTCTGAACCATTTCAAGTTTCGCCACAACGTTCCAACAGCAGGGAGACCAGAACTGAATACAGAATTTCATAAGTGGCCTAACCAACATGACCTCCCAACTCCTACACGCAATGCATTGACCAATAAAGGCAAATGTAACTCCCCAGAACCTTACCATTTATTGTATAAGTCCTGCCATGATTTGCCATTCCAAAATGCAGTGCCTCACATTTATCTAAATTAAACTGCATCAGCCACTCCTCAGCCCATTGGTCCATCTTATCAAGGTCCTGTTGTAATCTGAGGTAACCTCCTTCGCTGTCCATTACACCTTCAATTTTGGTGTCATCTGCAAACTTACTAACCATTCCTCCTATATTCTCATCCAAAACATTTAAATGACAAAGCATAATGGACTCAGCATCAATCCTTGCGGTACACAGCTGGTCTCAGGCTTCCAGTCAAAAAAGAACAATCCTCCCACCACACTTTGTATCTTACATTCAAGTTAATTTTGTATCAAGGTGGCTATCTCCCCCTGTTTTCCATGTTATCTAACCTTGAAAAATATAAAATGCAGAACCTTGTCAAATGCCTTACTGAAGCCCAAATAGACAATGTCCATTGCTTAACTTTCATCAATCTTCCTTGTCACTTCAAAAAATACAATCAAGTTAGTGAGACACTAGTTCTGTATGAACAAACCATATTGACTACCCTTGATCAGTCCTAGTCTTTCCAAATACATGAAAATCCTATCCCTCAAAATCCCCCCCAACAACTTACCCATCACTGATGTCAGGCTCAATGGTCTATCGTTCGCTGGCTTTTCCTTATTACCTTTCTTAAATAATGGCACCCTAAGGTATTCTGGTACCTCACCCATGGCTATTGATGATACAATTCCCAAGGGTAAGGGACTCCAAAACTGGAGGGCACAGGTTTAAGGTGAGAGGGGAGAGATTTAAAAGGGACCTAAGGGACAACTTTTTCTCACAATGGTTTGTGAATGGACTGAACTGTCATTTAAAAGGCATCTGGATGTGTATATGAATGGGAAGGGTTTTAGGATATGGGCTAAATGCTGGCGAATGAGACAAGATTAATTTAGGATATCTGGTCAGCATAGATGAGTTGGACTGAAGGATCTGTTTCTGTGCTGTATATCTCTCAGACTCTATGACTCTAAATATCTCAGCAAGGGGGTCAGCAATCACTTCCCAACTTCCCACAAAGTTTTGGGAGACACCTGATCAGGTATGGGGGATTTATCCACCTTTTTGCATTTCAAGACATCCACCATCACCACCTCTGTCATATGGACACATTGAGATATCACTGTTTGTTTCTCCAAGTTCTTTATCTTCCATATTCTTCAAAGTTAATCCTGACTCAAAATACTTGTTTAGTATCTCACCATCTGTGCTTCCACAAATAGACAGCCTTGTTAATTTTTAAGAGGCTCTATTCTCCCCCCAGTTACTCTTTTGCCCTTAAAGTGCATTTGTAGAATCTCTTTAGATTCTCCTTAATCTTATTTGTGAAAGCTACCTCGTGTCCCTTTTTTTGCCATCTTCATTTCCCTACAGTATAATCCAATTGCCCTTTTATTCCGAGGGAATCATTCAATCCCAGCTGTCTATAATTGCCACATGTTTCCGTGAGCAGACCCTCAATTTCTGTAGTCATCCAGCATTCTCTACAACTACCAGCCTTTCCCTTCCTGCTAATAGGAACATACTGCCTCTGGACTCTCATTTTTGAAAGCCTCCCACTTGCCAGTTTTTACCCCTTTACCTGCAAATAGTCTCCCCCAATCAACTTTTGAAAGTTCTTGCCTAAACAGAAATTTAACAGAACTGCTCAAAATGTTGACCAATTTTGAGAGGTGAATGGGGATAAACTGTTTCAACTGGTAGATGGCTCTGTAACTGGAAGACAAACCAAGGGGAAAATCAAAAATCTTTCTGCATGTTAAAATGGTATGAGCTCAAATAATAGAGTTTTTAAAAATTCACTCATGAGATGTGGGCATCACCGGGTGGCCAGCATTTAGTACGTGTTCTTAGTTGTCCTTGACATGGTGGTGAACTACCATTTTGTACCACTCATGAATGTGCTGTAGGTAGACCCACAATTCTGAGTTTGGCCCAGCAGCAGTGAAGGAACAGCAATATACTTACAAGTCAGGATGGCAAGTGGCTTGGAGGAGAACTTGCAGGTAGTGGTGTTCCCACGTATCTGCTATCCTTATCATAGTCAAACAGGATGGAATTAGATCTTTCGGTCCAACCAGTCCAACTGACAGTGTTCCCAATTAACTGGTCCCACCTGCCTGTACCTCCAAATCTTTCCTATTTATGTACGTATCCAAATGTCTTTTAAATGTTGTAACTGTACTTGCATTAACCACTTTTTCTGGCAATTCATTCCATACACACTACTCTCTGTTTAAAAGGGTTGTCTTTCATATCCTTTTTACATCTGTCCTTTTGGTTGGAAGAGATGCTGGGTTTGGGAGGTGCTGTCTAAGGATGTTTGGTAAATTTCTACAGCACATCTTATAGATAGTGCCACAGCTGCTATTGAGCATCAGTGTTGGAGGGAGTGGATGTTTGTGGCTGTGGTGCCATTCAAGTGGGTTGCTTTGTCCTGGATAGTGTCAAGCATCTTGAATGTGGTTGGAGCTGCACCAATCCAGGCAAGTGGAGACTACTCCATCCCAGGCCTGACTTGTGCCTTGTTGATGATGGACAGGCTTTGGGGAATCAGGAGGTCAGTATTCCTAGCCTGTGATGTGCTCATATAGCCATTGTGTTTATGTAGTGAGTCCAGTTGAGTTTTGGGGGACAATGAAAACCCATTGAATCATGGTGGATCATGGGGGATTCAGTGATGGTAACACCATTGAATGTGAAGTGGTGGCAGCTAGATTCTCATTGGGGATGGTCATTGCCTTACATTTTTGTGGCGTGAATGTTACTTGCAACTTCTCAGCCCAAGCCTGATACTATCCAGATCTTGTTGCATTTGAACATGGACTGCTTCAGTATCTGAGGAGTTGCAGATGGTTCTGAACATTGTGCAAAAAGCCATGAATATGTCTTAGCTAGCATTACCAAGAGGCTATCAATAAAAGAACATAACAGCTTATTTTCAGAAAAGAAGCATGTAATTTATTACACTATAGGAAAATTATTTGGAATGATCTCATTGCAAAAAAAAACAGTAAAATTCATTTATCCCAGTAATGTCTGTACAAATACTCAAATCACATTGAAGATTCACCTCAATCTCAGCAGTAAAGCTCCTTGCTCAGCCAATAACTCTAATTGGTTTCCTGCTTCTCTTCTATTCTCTCTCCCACCATACCCCCCCGGCGTTTTCTATTATGTTACCGTTTTACAGAGTTGCAATGGCCTAGCAGTATTATCGCTAGACTATTAATCTAGAATCTGAGGTAATGTTCTGGGGGCCTTGGTTTAAATCCTGCCATGGCGGATGGTGGAATTTGAATTCAAATAAAAATCTACAAAAAAATGATCATGAAACCATTGCTGATAGTTGGGAAAAACCTTTCTAGTTCATTAATGTACTTTAGGGAAGGAAATTTACTACCTTTACCTGGTCTGGCCTAGATTCACAGCAATGTGGTTGCCTCTTACCTGTCCTCTGAGCAATTAGGCACAGGCAATAAACACAGGCCCAGCCAGTGATGCCCACATCCCCAGAATGAATTTTGTTTTGTTCTCTGACCATTTTTTGCGCTGGTTACTTAGTTTGGTATGACCTCTACTCTATTTATTCAGTTTATTCAAATCTCTCATACATGTGATTGTTACCAGATCCCTCCCCACCTTACTTGTTTAAACTAGTTAGTAAGAGAATGACAATTCCATTTGGTATAAGAATTGATATGCAATAAGTTAATTACTTTGGTAATTTTTTTAATGTGTGTACATTATGTGGAATCATACCTCTGGCTAGGTGCAATACAAACTGGCTTTGAGTCCATTTCGTTAGGTACTTTTGCTGATGGCTATTTATCTGGTGTGAGCTGCCAGAGACTTTGCTGTCTAAATCTGTTGTATGACATTTGGATTTGTGCTGCAGCAAGGTGAGATCTTTTTACACGCTGACACAATCAGGCGCCCAGTGGAGCTTCCAACATGAAACAAGGATCACTGCTCACAGTGGCTGTTCTCTGGAGATTATAATTTTTTTTGAGAAACCGAACTTCTTTTAAATGTGCTGTGGTACAGTGGTTGGGCAATTGGATTTATAGGCGAAAGTTATAGGCGTGCATGTAGCTGTAAAATCACTTCTTTATTGAGTGTTGGGATAGCATTCCAGTGTTGTGCTGCAGGGATTGTATGGTGAAAATTAGCATGGTTTAAAATATTGAAATCTACCTGGTATTTCAGATACTACTGTCATAAAATATTGGCGGGGAAGTGTTGATCCTCCCTTATTATAGAAGATAAAGTAATTTGCATGTATGTTGATCTTCCATGATTTCAGGATATCCCATATACCTCTTCATGCTGCATAGTGATGTTAGAAACATGGCAATAACTTTGTACAAAGCAAGATTTTGCAAACAGCAATTAGATCATTCTTGCCTCAATCATCTTAAGTGATTTTAGGAATAAGTATTAGCCAAGTCACTGGGAAGGTGGACCCTGCTGTTCTTTGAAATGGAGGACAGTTCCACCTGAAAGGACGGACGAGCTTAGTTTAGTGTCTGATCTGAAAGATGGCACCTCCAACAGTTGAGCATTCCTTCACTCCTGCACTCTTTTGAAATACTAAGTGCAGTTCTCATCTCCCTGCTATAGGAAGGATGTTGCGAAACTTGAAAGGGTTCAGAAAAGATTTACAAAGATGTTGGCCATGTTGAAGGGTTTGAGTTATAGGGAGAGGCTGAATAGACCAGGCCTATTTTCCCTGAAGTGTCGGAGGCTAAGGGGTGACCTTAAACATTTATAAAATCATCAAGGGCATAGATAGATTGAATGGCTAAGGTCTTTTCTCCAGAGTAGCAGAGTCCAAAACTAGAGGGCATAGGTTTAGAGTAAGAAGGGAAAGATTTAAAAAGGAGCTAATGGGCAAACTTTTCACACAGAAGGTCTTGTGTGTATGGAGTGAGCTGCCAGAGGAAGTGGTGGAAACTGGTACAATTACAACATTTAAAAGGCATCTGGATGGATACATGAATAGGAAGCGTTTAGAGGGATATGGATCAAGTGCTGGCAAATGGGACTAGATTAACTTTGGATATCTGATTGGTGTGGACAAGTTGGACCGAAATCTGTTTCCATGCTGTACATTTCTATGACTCTAAATGTCGCCCTGGATTCTGTCTTTAAGTCTCTTTCAAGTGAGACTCAAGTGGCCTGCTATGGATATTCTAAAAGCACTACTCCTACATTACTAACTTTTGTGTTCATACTTGCAGAGAAATGATACAAGAAAAATATAGAATGAAATTTATCATTGTGCAGCTGCTGTTTGAAGGCAGCAAAGTAAATTAAAATTCCAACCAATGACAGTCATAAGAATAAAGACTGAAAATGGCCCTTGTCACATGTATATGTTGCAACAACATGGAATGCTTTAAAGTTTTGGGTTTAGATATCGGAGGTATGGCATTGAGGGTGAGTTGGAGGTTTGGATTAGGAATTGGCTGGCTGGAAGAAGACAGAGGGTAGTAGTTGATGGTAAAGGTTCATCTTGGAGTGCAGTTACTAGCAGTGTCCGCAAGGATCTGTTTTGGGACCATTGCTGTTTGTCATTTATATAAATGACC
>NC_057711.1:116503676-116549662 GCF_004010195.1 Chiloscyllium plagiosum | reverse complement strand
CGTGAGTTCATGGAATGCCCTGCCAGTAGCAGTGGTGGACTCTCCCTCTTTATGGGCATTTAAACGGGCATTGGATAGGCATATGGAGGATAGTGGGCTAGTGTAGGTTAGGTGGGCTTGGATCGGCGCAACATCGAGGGCCAAAGGGCCTGTACTGCGCTGTATTTTTCTATGTTCTATGAGTCTGAGTATGTTCATAAATTGAATGCTTTTGCGTGAAAAGCTAAAACCAAGGACTCTATTAGGAACCTGAAAAGGAGAGTTTAGAGTGTGATGGGAAAAATTTATTGACATTTGTTGAATCTGGAGGATTCATGAATTATTGAGTCTTCCTTTCAAAGATATAATGAGTCACCGTCAACTAACTTTTGTTCTCTTTACTCACAAGCTGAAAAGGCAGCTATCTTTGGAGATGATTTAATAATTCAATAATACTAGGGAGTTCATATATTGTATGTGCGCTTAATATTTCCCAAACAATAAAGATGAAAAGCTTTTGAAGAGTCATGCTGGCCTCAAAACACTAACTCTTCCCCTCTGTTGCCAGACCTGCTGAGTCTCTCCAGCATTGTGTTTGTTTAAGATGAGTTAGTTGGAATGGCTGACACATAATTCTCTTAATGAAATAGCTGAAACTATAGACCATTGCCGTAAACTGTCTTAAGTTACCTTTGATACTGGTGCATTTGACTAAAGTCCCTATGAAAGAGCAAATTACATTTAGAGCCATATTTCTTTTGATAGTCGTCACAATATTGTTTTTGTTATGCAGTGGAAAATACTAGCATGATATACTATCATAAAGGTTTTTCCTTCCCTATAAAAATTTGTTGGTCATAACTTTTATTTAGTAAGCATAATGATGTATTTTTTAAAAACTGTATTTGTATTTCAATTAATAACTTAATATCAGTGCTTAGGAGATGTGTGGCTTGGCATTAGCTAATGAGTTTGGAAATTTGATAAAGCAGAGTTTCTACAAAAAAAGGCAAATCCCAACCTTTGCAAGTTATGTAATGCAACATGTGATGAAGCATGAAGTGGTTTGTCACAGTTATTCTAAGAATAATCTGGTTAGATTGCAAGTGACAAATTTCTGTAAGAGGGTCAGCTGAGGATGCAGAGATGATTCAGTGCAATTTGGACAAACTGAGTGGGCAGATGCATGCCAGATACAATATATATAATTTGGATAAATGAACTTATCTACTTTCGTAGCAAGAAAAGGAACACCAATTATTATCCAAATGGCTATAATATGAGAGGGGAGAATGTGCAACAAGACCTGGGTGTTCTTGTACGCCAATCGCTAAAGTTAAGCATGCAAGTGCAGCAAATGATACATCGGCCTTCATTTGATTCGTGATTTTGATTTATTTATTGTTTCATGTGTCTAAGTACAGTGAAAAGCTTTTGTTCACAAGCAGTACAGGCAAATCATAATAAGCAACAAGGAAACCGATCACAGGGTGAAAAAAAACTTAGAGGCATACATGATTTGGAGGTGCTGATGTTGCACTGGGATGTACAAAGTTAAAAATCACACAACACCAGGTCATAGTCTAACAGGTTTATTTGGAAGCACTAGCTTTCGGAATGCTGCTCCTTCATCAGGTGGTTGTGGAGTATTGGGTGTCTTATAATCTTATACTCCGCAGCCACCTGATGGAGGAGCAGCGCTCCGAAAGCCAGTCCTTCCAAATAAACCTGTTGGATTATAATCTGATGTTGTGATTTTTTTTTTAACTAGAGGCATACAGGTTACGTCACATAGGGTGTGTGCTGGCAACATTATCAAGATCGGCATTATTTGAAGTTAGAGAGTCAATTCATCAGTCTAATAACGGCTGGCAAGAACCTGTTCCTTATCCTACGTGTGTGTGTTCAAACTTAGAGGATTGGAGTACAGGAGCAGGGACATCTTGTTACAATTGTACAGGGCTTTGGTTAGACTACCCATGGAATATTGTGGGCAGCCTTGGTCTCTTTACCTGAGGAAGAATGCTGTTGTTATAGAGAATGTAACCAAGGTTTACCAGGCTGATTCCTGGTTTGGCGAGTCTCTCATTTAAGTGGTTGAATCAGTTCACATTATATTCACTGGAGTTCAAAAGAATGAGAGGGTTCTCCTAAAAATAGATCAAAGTCTAACAGGATGAGACCAGGTAGATACAGGAAGGATGTTCCCGATGGTGGCAGAGTTCAGAACCAGGGGTCACAGTCTCAGATTATGGGATAAACCATTTAGGACTAAGATGAGAAAATCTTTCAGCTAGAGTATAATCAGCCTGTGAAATTCGCTACTTCGCTACCACACAAGCAGTCGAGGCCAAAACACAGTATGATTTCAAGGAGGAGTTGAATATAACACTTAGGGCTGAATGGATCAAAAGTAGGGAGGGGGGAGATGGTTGGGGAAGTAGGAACAGGCTAGTTGGTCATAGTGGCACAAGCAGGCTTGAAGGGCTGAATGGTCTACTCTTGCTCCTATTTCCTAAGTTTCTAGGACAGACAGTTGCAACATATTCTAGCACCAACATAAAACATATTAACAGCAGGATACCCCCCAGTCCAGATTTCCTTATCTCAAATGCATTCCTTTTTGGAAGGACCTGAGCAAAAGCCAAGCACCTTGGAAGGAAGGAAGCAACAGTCTTCTGTTACATTGACCTATCAACCTAGCAACTAAATCTCAATGAAAATGGCAGAGTCGAGCCCAGATTGATTCAACGAATGAGAGATTTTGGAAATATTAGATTGGAGAAATGGGTTTGTTCTCCTTGAAACAAAGAATCAGAGGAGATTTTATAGAGGTCATGACAAATTTAGATTTAGCTGGTAGTTCAAAGATTAGAAGACACAGCTCAAAGGCTCTTGGCAAAAGTTGCAGGGAGTATAGTAGGAAGAATATTTTTGCTCAGCAAGTGCCAATATTCTGGAACTTTGTACTTCACAAAAATGGTGAAAGTGAAGGTAATGATTTTTTTTAGAACAAAACTGGATAATGAAATAAATGTGCAGGGCTACAGGTACAAAGCAGGAGAATAGGATTGACTGGTTTGCTTGAAAGTGATCCAACAGTGACTCAATGGGCAGAATGGTATCCTTCTGTGCAGAAATTACTTTATGACCCAACAGATGAAGCCCCTCTCTCAAATATCATATTTCGAAGATGGTGGAGTGTTTTTTTTTCAAGATGGCAACAATTATTCCCCACCCTCCAACTCAAAAGGACTGCAAAAGTTCTTGGTATTCATCACAGTGTTATACAGTGGGACGTTTTGGAAAAAAAACATGAATTGAACATTAGCACAGTTTGACATTGGCAAAGGAGATTGTTAGATTAGCTTTGGGTCCTTCCAGAATTGCTGCATTTCAACAATATTCTATACGAAGCTCATTTATTGAATTGAAGAACATGATGTTCCATCTGTTCAGCTTGTGATCTTTACTTTTAAACCATTACTACTTCAGAAAAAGAATCAGTATGTAGATTGAGATTCAAACCAGAAAGCCTAAACAAAATCTAAATACTCTTATTGTCATTATGCAGTAACTGCGTTCTGTTATGATTAGATAACTGAGTGTGGAAACAGGCCCTTCACCCCAACAAGTCCACACCGACCCTCCGTAAAGCAACCCACCAGACCCATTCGCCTACATTTACCCCTTCACCTACGGGCAATTTAGCATGGCCAATTCACCTAACCTGCACATCTTTAGACTGTGGGAGGAAACCGGAGCACCCGGAGGAAACCCACGCAGACACTGGGAGAATGTGCAAACTCCACACAGACAGTTGCCAGTGGCGGGATTTGAACCCGGGTCTCTGGCGCTGTGAGGCAGCAGTGCTAACCACCGTGCCGCCCACGGTGTTGTCATTTTCCACTGATATTGAGTGCTTCTCCTAATGAAAGAACCGTAAGCTGTTTCTGGTCTCTACAAACCATGTATTAGCTAGGGAGTCATTAAACTTACTCTGCTGGCAGAAAACTGTGGCTCAGTGGTTAGCACTCTGTCTGTGTGGAGTTTGCACATTCTCCCTGTGTCTGTGTGGGTTTCCTCCGGGTGCCCCGGTTTCTTCCCATAGTCCAAAGATGTGCAGGCCAGGTAAATTGGCCATGCTAAATTGCCCATACTGTTGGGTGCATTAGTCAGAGGGAAATGGGTCTGAGTGGGTTACTCTTCAAGGGTTGGTGTGGACTGGTTGGGCAGATGGGCCTGTTTCCACACTGTAGGGAGCCTAATCTAATCTAGATAAAAGAAGTGTGATTTACGTTGATGATAGGAAGAGTGGCACATTTGCAGTGGACTTTCCAGCTAGCTGTAACCTCACCTCAGACACTGCCCACTGGATTTGAGATGTGTTCCAAAAATAAGATCTAAAAATGTGTGAACTTTTAACTTCCAGACAAATCTAACTTGTCAAATCTGACCTGTAATAAATGTTCATATTCACATGGATATTTCACAAATATCACTGTTATTTTGTCATTGCTTGCTCAAGGGATCTGCAAAGTATATTCATGAAATTATTTATTTTAGGGCGCTAAAATGTCATTTTTAAACAAAGTAGCATTGCAGTATTACTATCTTTTTAATGCAGCCACTTTGCCTTGTTTTTTAATCTAGTAAACGGCATGAAGGATTAATTCAACGTTTGGCAGAAGAAGAGGAATATAAATCCAAGATGCCCATTCTTTCACTTGGAAAAGAAGGATACTTTGTACTTTCCGACTCATGAAGAATTCAGATGGAAATCCTGTTTAGTAAACAGGATTGCATGACCTCTGGCACATGCCATAGACTTTTGTGAACTGACATTAAATGGCACAGGATTCACAAGGAACATTTCATACCTAAGCATTAAGTCTGTATTGCTGCTATATGAATGCAGTTTTATTCCCCATTTTTGTGATTCCACCTGACCAACTGAAGAGAGTTTGTCATTTCTACTGGTTCTGAAATTCTACCAGATTTATATTTTGTTACTTCAATAGTTTTGATTGCATACATTTCAGTGTCTGGCAGTTCAAAAAAAAGTTTTTTCTCAGATGCCAAAAACACTTATGCCTGAAGCGTAATTGTTAACTCTTCTATTTTGCTAAATTTCCTAAGAAGCAGTCTTTTAATCAGCCTCTGGATAAAATTGTCTACTTTGTACTTGCATTGAATTGCAATGTTTGCACATGACTACATTAAGTTACTCTAGAATCCCTAGTTTTGCTTACCTGTCAGTTTGAAACAGAAAAAATGTTTACAGAAATGTGTGTACTTCATCTCAATATCTATTTTAAAAAAATGACAAAAGGTCTATTTTAATGAAGTCTTTTGGGGTCGTCTTAAAAGTCTCTGTAAATAAATATCTTTAAAAGTGTGAAGGAGTTTGCTTGAGAGATGCTTACTATAACTTAATGTCCACTTAAAGAAGTATTGTATAGAATTATTTGACAAAATTATCTTCCAAGGTGTATAGTATAAACACTTGAATGGCCTGCTAAAATTTTTGCTGCATATTATATCTGTAGGTGGTATAGGACTTAAGTTTTGCTGCCGTTCTGAAGTAGAATCATATGTTTAAAAAACTTGTATTCAGATTATTTAAATGTTACACATTATTGAGCCTTTATGTTTATTTAAATTATGTCTTGCTGTAACTTCTCTATAAGGAAACAACTTATGAGAAGGGGATGTGTTTGACATCCCCTGGTGGACATTGTTTAGCACTACAGCATCTGAGCAAACTGAATTTCGGTTTTGTCGATCAGGTCTGAACCAAATAAAAAGCACTTGGAAAGAAATGACCAGCAAAGAATTAATAAAAGCAAGTTGAACTTAATTCTAGAAAATTATTGGCTGATTTTCAACTTGTGGTGTACATTTTATTGATGTGGTATCAATTTGGCATCTCCTTTTAACCCACTTTTTCAAAATTCATTTCAGGGGATGCAGGCATCACCAGCAGGGCCAGTGTTTATTGCTCCTCTCTAGTTATTCTTGAAAAGGTGGTGAAAAGCCACTATCCTGAACTGCTGCAGAACATTTGATGTAGTAAATCCACAGCATTTTCAGGGAGGCGATTTCTGCATTGTGACCCAGCGACACCGCTGGAGCAGCTATTTATTTCTGGCTTGGGATAGCATGCAAATTGAAAGAGAACTTGCAGGCGGTGGTGTTTCCATGTATCTGGTGATCGATCTTTCTAGATGGTGGTTGCTGTGGATTTAGATGCTGTTGTTTAAGGAGTCTTGCTGCCACTGAGCTTAGGTAATGAGGGATTAAATGCCTGTTTTATCCTGGATGATATTGAGCTTCTTGAGTGTTGTTATCGGAGCTACGCTCAAACAGGCAAGTGAAGAATATTCCATCACACTCCTGCCTTGTCAGGCAGATGATGAACAGACTTTAGGAAGTTAAAAAGTGAGGAATTTGCTGCAGGATTTCTAGCCTCTGAATGTTCTTGTAGCTATGTTATTTATTTGGCTACTCCAGTTCACTGTTGAATTATAATGTCTGACAGCCTATACCCGACTCACTGCATCAAGAAGAATCTAGTACACTGGAGTTTACAGAGGCTTGGTTGATGAATGCCCTCTGACCTGGTGCTTATGTAAAATAAGGCACGGCAAAGTAGGGTCAAAAAAGATCAAATCCTATTTGGTCATTATTGTCCCCATTTAAGATCTCCATTTGTAATAGGTTGCTTTTTTTACAATTGTTCCTCAATTAGTTTGATTCTCACTTTATAATTGTTTTTGGGCCAGTTGAATAGGTTACTATAGCAGCTCTACACTGCCCCAGATCCCAGAATTAACCTGTTTGTGTTAACATATTGAATGTGAAAATGTTTCCTCGACAGAATTTATGACAAGAGGTCACTAATCAAAATTAAGCAGTCACCCATTTAGGACAGTGTTGAAACATTTTTTTCTGAGCACTGTAAGACTTTGAAAATCTGTCTTTAGAAATATTCAGAATCTCCGTTTCCATATATTCTTGGGTAAGCAAAGTGGGTGATGGGTTATCAGAGTAGATAGGAATATAGCTTTGAGGTTACTATCAGATTTGGAATGATTGTAAAATCATAGAACAAGCTTAAGAGGATACTCTTGCTTCTAACTCATGGTTTTATGTATGCTGGTTGATGCTTGAATGCTAAGATAATTAATGAGCTTAGCATGGTTTTGATAACCCATCACAATGTACAAACGCATCCACCACGGCAGTTGAGGTTGGAGAGCTTTCACCTTTTTCGTGAATACAAAGCATAAAAAGGAAGCAAGAGACTTGTTGACAATAAATTGGCTATGAATTCCTCAGAATATCCATAGTACCTCTGCATGTAGTCAGTGATGCTGAAACTCCTGTGGCTCCTTGCCATCCAGATACTATTTTAAATATATAAGTCTTAATCATAGAATCCCTACATTAGGCCCATTCAGTCCACATTGACCCTTCAAAGAATATCCCACCCAGACCTACCCCTACCCCCACTTCCCTACTCCATCGCTGTAACCCTGCATTTCCCTTTACTAATTTGCTTAGCCTGCACATCCCTGAACAAATGTGCAATTCAGCTGGCCAATCGACCTAATCTGCACGTCTTTGGACTATGATAGAAAAACTGAGCACCCAGAACAAAGCCACGCAGCCAAGGAGAATATGCAAACTCCACAGAGTAGCCCATGACTGAAATTGAATCTGGGTCTCTGGCAATGAGAAGCACCAATGCTAACCATTTCACTACCCATTTCTACGCGATATCTTGAGTATACTTGGTGTATTGAGTGATGACACTGAAGCATAAGACCTTGGAGGTTTTTTTCTTAAGATATGGGTTCTTTTGACAAGGCCAGCATTTACACTACACCTGCTTATGCTCCATATTCATCTCATCCCACCTCACCTTAACTTACCACCAACATATGCTTTTATTCCTTTCTCCTCCATGTATTTATCTAGCTTCCTGAATGTAGCTACACAATTCACATCAATTATAAGTCGTGGTAGTGAGTTCCACATTCTCACTACTCTGGGGAGACATGTTTTTTAAGTCAAGATTGGAGTGGTGCTGGAAAATCTCATTCTTGAACGGCTTTTGGCCAAAACGTCGATATTCCTGCTCCTCTGATGCTGCCTGACCTATTGTGCATTTCCAGCACCACTCTAATCACCAGCATCTGCAGGATCAACTTCTGCCTATGTTTCTTAAGACAGCTTGTTTACTCTTTCCAGACAGTTAGGAAAATCCTCAGTACTGCCATTGTCTTTGTGAATTATATTTTAAAACCGTCCTTTCCAATGCCTTTATTTCCTTGTTTTAAAATGCAGCCTGGAAGTAAATGTGGTCTAATCCAATTCGTACACTAGTCTAACAAAGCTTCTCTATATGCCATTATTGTTCATTCTTGTTATTCTGTTACAACAATGTCTTGCTGGAGCACTTCAGATGCCAATTAAGTGTCAACTACTTTGATATAAGACTGAAGTCACCTGTACAGCAGGCAGATTTTCATCCCAGTAAACTGGTTACCCTTATGTCAACAAGTTTCATCCTCACTGTTATGATATTGGCCTATCATCCCAAATTTCTTTGAATGATATTTCAGACTTTGTGTGATGGGATCTGAACCCATGTTCTTTGGATTAAGGAACTGGGCCTCTGGATTACTAGTTCAGTAGCCTGGTTCTGAGCATCTCTGCAGCATTTTCTTTCAACCTGTGCTTTTGTTAAAACAAACATTACATGATATTTCAGAAATAAGCAGAACAGCATTTGTACTGAATTCTATGTACTCATCAGAACATGCCCACCCCCACAACAATCTGGATGGACTGTAGATTTTCAGGAATTAAACTTAAGATTCCTTATCAGGCTCCTCCAGTTGCAGGGCTAATCACCCTAAACTGAATTATCCTGATTGCAAGCATGGTTCCAGACTTGAGTTTGATCACTTGATAGGCAATCTCAAAAAAAGTAAACCGATGATGTCCTTGTTTTAAATAGAATCTCTATCCTTTTCTTTAAGAAATTTAAGGACACACTCAACTGACTTTCAGGGATGCTTAGTGTCATAAATTATAAGACTGCCCCTAATGAAAACTGTGCGTTAGTTTGCAATTCATATAACATGCAAGCGATATTGTTGAAATGTTACTGATCTTCAGTCTGATTAGTAATAAGCTACAAATTCAAATATTTAAATTTAGAATTCAGATTATTTTCTGAAAAGTGTCCAATGCCTAGACTTTAAACCAAAATTTCACTAATTCATTCTAAAACTTATATCTTCAACTAAGTCATCCTCCTTCAACACTTTTCCAAAAAGCAATGGCTAATCTGGCCCTGACTGTTAGTTGAAAATGTGTTGCTGGAAAAGCGCAGCAGGTCAGGCAGCATCCAGGGAACAGGAGAATCGACGTTTCGGGCATAAGCCCTTCTTCAGGACCTCACTTTCTCCTCCTGACTGTTAGTTTACAAGCTTCAAATATCACAACTTGGAAACTGGAGTCTGCGGTTGAATTGACTTGAATTGAATTAAATTGAATTTATTGTCATGTACCGAGGCACAGTGAAAAGCTTTGTCTTAGTTCTTATACGTCAACGTTCTGATGTCAAGCCAGTTGTCTAGATTTACAAAAACATTTGCTGTAATTCAGATTTTCAAGATCTGCCTTATACTTCTGTATTTAAAAAATCCTAATGGTATGATTTAAAGAAAAGTCTTCCGTGTCCTCAATCAGCATTGCAAAGAGGCTATCTAGTCACTTATATTTGCAGAAGCTTGCTATGTTTGTTACATTCCTAGCAGAGCTGAAAATGTGTTGCTGGAAAAGCGCAGCAGGTCAGGCAGCATCTAGGGAACAGGAGAATCGAATTCATTCCTGAAGAAGGGCTAATGCCCGAAACGTCGATTCTCCTGTTCCCTAGATGCTGCCTGACCTGCTGCGCTTTTCCAGCAACACATTTTCAGCTCTGATCTCCAGCATCTGCAGACCTCACTTTCTCCTCAAACATTCCTAGCAGAGCCAACTCAATAAGAATAGGCCATTCAGCCCTTCGAGACTTGGGTTCATGACTGATCTAGCTGTGGTCTTTACCTTCCTATTCTTCCTGACCTCCATGACCACTTTGTCTATCAAAAATCTATTCGACACTCTCTTAAACAAAGACAGTGACCCAGCGTCCACTTGTCTGGGAAAAGGAAATTCCAGAGATTTACAGCTTTTTCAAAGTTTAAAAAAACTCATTGTAAAAAGGAGACCTCTTATTCTTGAGGGACAAACCTTATTTCTCATTTCCCACAGAATGGGTGGGAGGGAGGGAATGATCCTCCCAGTATCCACCCGACCAAACTGCTCAGAGTCGCCTATCTTGAATGTCCAGAGGTTGTGAAAGGTGCTGTATAAATAGTTTGGCGGTATGTAAATCTGAATTAATTTAAAAGCACAATACTGCGGGTGCTGGAAACACTCAGATTTTTCTCTATTTTTCCGTCATTGTAAAGTTTCTGAAATCCCAGTCCACACATGCTGCCTGACCTGCTCATCCCTTCCAGGTTTTAAGCTCCAATTTCCCTGGGGGCGGGGCATCGCCACTCATGCCGCGCCCCCATCGCTTTGGTGATGTAAGCACGTCCCGATTCCCCGCCCATATACGTGTACACCGTAGCCTCTGTTACGTCTGTAAGCCCCGCTCCACCCTTGGTCATGCTTGCATGCGCAACATTGCTGCTCGCTCCTCACACAAGGAGTGCGAGTCGAGGGCCGATGTGATCGTTGGCCTTCACATCCCCCGCCATCCAAACTGGTGGCAAATGGCGGGTTTTCTAAATCGGGGCTTATGCCCCTCGATCTTCAGGTTTACAAGGCATCTGAGAGTAACGACAGTCCCCGAAATTCATCATGTAACAATTCTCTCACTCAACACGTTTTCCACGGTGAGTAGGAGCGCTAGAGGTGCTCATTTGTATGTATGCGGGTGTCACCTGACTGGCCGTTATGTATTCAAACTCCGTTTGAGGATGGGAACCCGCGTCTCGAGCACAGCCGATGCCATCAAGCACCCCCCCACCAACTTCACGCGCTGTTTTGCTATTGGGCTTTGGAAGGTCACGTGGACTGCATCCTTAACGGCTGGTTCATGTGTCCTCAATTAAGGTCCCGCCCGTTCTCCCTGAACAAAGCTGATTGGTTACTGCTCACAGAGCGGCTCTTCCGGTAGGGTCGAGCCGGGGTTAAAGGTCATCGGCATTGGCGGCTGCGCCAATGAGCTCGTGTGGCACCTTATTGTGGTTCTGTGGCAGTGAGGGGCTGTTTGGTCCGTTGTGTCTGTACTGTTTGACAGAGGGTCACATTCCTCTGTCAAATATAAAGAGATTACATTCTCTTCTGAACACTTGCTACACCCTGCACCATATATGCCGGTGCATTTCCAGATCCGAGCCACTGTCCGCATGAAAAAAACGTCCTGTAGTGCTTTTTGTTCGTTAGTTTAAATCTCTGTCTCTTGGTTCCAGACCCTTACACCAACATAAACGTTTTTCTCCCTGTCCATTCTGATGAAGCTCCTCAGGGTTTTGAGACCTTTCCAGCAGGTCTCCTGGTGGCCGCTTCCTTATTGATCTTGTCCGCATGGAAAGTGTTCTGTTCTGCTGGCCACCTATCGTCCGGTATCAGAAGCCCACTGAAACAAGTGAAAGCAAAGAAAGATTGCAGTACATGTGCCGAATGGCTTCTCTGTGCGCTGTATGACTCTTTATGAAAATAAATTAGGATTTCAGATCGTTTGATTTAAGTGGCCCAAGTTGGTATTAATGATAAATCCTGTAATGCAAATATGGTATTAATGCTTTACAGCCAATGTAGCACTTTTCTGAAGTGTCGTGGAAACATATGCACACTGAAAGTTCCTGTGAACAGTAGTGGCATTATTGAATACTGTGTTTTAGTGATGTCAGTTGAGGGATGAATATTGATCACAGTGCCAATTAAAACTTCCATATTCTTCAAAATATTGCCCATTATCTTTCATCTGAGATACAGACAGGTCACAATTTAATGTCTTAGTTGATGGATAGCATCTTTTTTATTAATTTGTGGTATATGGCTGCAATTAGCAATGTGGTACTTATTGACCACCCTGATTTCTCTTGCAAGGAGCCACTTGAAATGCCCTCGTCCATGTAGTGTTGATATATCTAGAGTGTTGTAAAGCAGTGAGTTCCAGGATTTTGACCCAGAGATAGAGAAGGTATGGCAATGTTGTTCCAAGTGAAGATGTTGTATGACTTGGAGAGGAATTTGCTGACAGTGGTATTCTATGCATCTGCTACCCTTATGTTTCAAGATGATACATGTCACAGGATTGAAAGGTGCTGTCAAAGAAAGCTTGGCAAGATACTGAAGTGTATTTTGTATATGGAAATTTTGCTGTAATTATAAGCTGGCAGTGGTGAGAGTTAAATGTTGAATCTGATGGACAGCGTATCACTCAAGCTGTTTTGTCCTGGATGGTGTCAGGTTTCCTGGGTATCATCGGATACCAGGAAGTGGAGTTGCATGGAAGGAGTTACCTTAAAATTCTCAGCCTCTATATTGTCACCACAGTATTTATATGGCTGGCTCAGTTTAGCATCTAGTCATGAGTAACACCCAGATGTTGCTAACAGACTCAGCTTTGGTGAGACTATTGAATGTCTATGGAATATGGTTAGATTCTCTCCTACTGGTGATGGTGTAGAATCATGTTCAACTAATGACCAGAATTGTTGAGTGGTGAAAATTGTCTCTTTTATTCAGCAATCACAGCACAAGTTTGAGGTGGCAATAAAATGCAGCTCTTACAAGAGCCTCTTTATACACAGTTCTGAGATTTATTAAAATTCTATTACTATGGTGTTACATTATTTTATCTATAGTACACAAAGGTTTGAAGGGCTTCTGTTCTGGGTGACGTTAAAATGTGCTAAATGTTGGCTGCTACTTCTGATGGGATTAAGAGTATGTGACGGTCTGCTTGCATAATTAAGACGTGTTAGTTCTTTTGTCTTTTAAGTTAGTAATTGTTAGTAAAAATATTAGGGCCGATGTGCTCAAAATAAATTAGAAATCGTACCTGTACTTAATAATAAAATAAAGAATATTAATCTGGTTAACGCAGCTGGGTTGTGAGATTTGTTTACTATTTGCTGGTGTGAGTTTCGTTCACTCATGCAATTTCGTGGAAGAACTGTTTTGTGGTTAGTTTCCTAAAGGGATAATGGCCCAGTTAAAAGGTACTTAACAGGTACTTACTAATTGGATGTGAGCATGAGAGGTACCGTTAGTAAGTTTGCAGATGACACCAAAATTGGAGGTGTAGTGTACAACGAAGAAGGTTACTTCAGATTACAACAGGATCTTGATCAGATGGGCTCAGAAGTGGCAGATGGAGTTTAATTCACATAAATGCAAAGTGCTACATTTTGGAAAAGCAAATCTTATCAGGACTTATACATTTAATGGTAAGGTCCCAGCGAGTGTTGCTGAACAAAGAGACATGGGAGTGCAGGTTCATAGCTCCTTGAAAGTGGAATCGCAGATAGATAGGATAGTGAAGAAGGCGTTTGGTATGCTTTCTTTTATTGGTCAGAGTATTGAGTACAGGAGTTGGGAGGTCATGTTGCGGCTCTACAGGCCATTGATTAGGCCGCTGTTGGAATATTTCGTGCAATTCTGGTCTCCTTCCTATCGGAAAGATGTTATGAAACATGAAAGGGTTCAGAAGAGATTTACAAGGATGTTGCCAGGGTTGGAGGATTTGAGGTGTAGGGAGAGTCTGAACAGGCTGGGGCTGTTTTCCCTGGAGCATTGGAGGCTGAGGGTTGGCCTTATAGAGGTTTGTAAAATCAGGAGGGGCATGAATAGGATAAATAGTCAAAGTCTTTTCTTTGGGATTGGGGGAGTCCAGAACCAGAAGGCATAGGTTTAGAGTGAAAGGGGAAAGATATAAAAGAGACCTAAGGGTCAACTTTTTCACGCAGAGGGTGGTTGTGTATGGAATGAGCTGCCAGAGAAAGTGGTGGAGGCTGGTACAATTGCAACATTTAAGAGGCATTTGGATTGATATATGAATAGGAAGGCTTTGGAGGGATATGGGCCGGGTGCTGGCAGGCGGGACTAAGTTGGGTTGGGATATCTGGTTGGACAAGTTGGACCAAAGGGTCTGTTTCCATGCTTGACATCTCTATGACTCTTTAGCATGGTCTAAATATCGGTAGTGACTGGGCCAAATGCCAGTTTCTATGCCATTTATACCCTATATAATCATATGTAACCATCCAGTATCTTAGCATTCCTCCAATTGTGGCCATTATGCATTCGCTAGAATTGAAACCTTTGTCGTTTAGCTTCTGTGTTTCTGAATCCCCAACATGAGCTCCATGTTCTATTTTAAAGAAAAATTTGTATTTCCACAACTTCCACCACCTTGACAACCCAAAGTACCCCACAGTCAATGAAGTCCATTCACTTTTGTAATAATGAAGTGCATCAGCAATTTGTAGACTGCACCTCCCACAAACACCAATGTGATAATGACCAAACAATCTATTTGAGAGGTTGGTTGATGAAAATATATCGACAAGGACACTGGAGTGTGTCCACCTACTCTTTTTCAAAATAATGGTATCCATCTGAGGAAACATTACAATTGAAAGATGGCACTTCCTGAAAGTTAAATGTTCCCTCGGCACTGCATTTGGCTGTGTTTGTGCGGATTTTGAGCTCAGGTCTCTGGAGAAGTACTCAAACCCATGATCTTCTGATTAAAAGGCAAAAAGTAATACTGACTGAGCCACAATGCACAATTTAAACATCTTTCTTCAACCATCACTTTGACCATGCTTTTGGATTCGCTTCTAAATCTCTTGTGTTGTCATCCATTTTGGGCCGATTATGCTTCCATTAAGCACCTAAGAAAGATTTTTATTCCATGTTAAAGGGAGGTTTCTGTACACCTTGAAAGCGCATCTTTATTCTTTTGATTGTAACTTCAATGAAGCTTAAAATAAAAACTGATTTTTTATGAAGTTACTCTGGTTATACGTGCTCTGATTCCAGCTTTGATTCAGATGCTAAATACAACATGACAAAAGTATCTCTCGCTTTCAAAACTGGCAGTAAAATTGTGACTTCCAAATGTCCTTGAAATAACTCCACAGTGACCAGTATCCTGTCACCAAATCACCCTTCATTTACACATGGAAAGTACTTAATACTGATGCAGCTCCCTCAGAGCCAGCTGTCAGTATGAACAGAACCTCTCACACACCTGTTTCTATCTGTCAGCCAGGGCTCCCTGATTGGGGCTGTTAATCTGGTCCAATCAGGGAACTCATAATCTGTGGTCCCACCTGGCTGATCTCGTTACAATTTCTACTGTCCTCTTCTTGGAAAAACCATGACATTCCGCCAGAGGGAGTCACAAAAATGATAGAGATGGAGTTGTATTCCTCACCACAGATATAAGAAATGAGAGCAAAAGTAGGCCATTCAGCCCCTCAAACCTACCCCATCGTTGTGTAGGTTCATGGCTGATTTGCCCCAGGCCTCAACTCCATTTTCGTGATGTTCATCATAACTCTCAACTTCTCAATATTTCAAAAATCTATCTACCTCCTTTTTAAATGTTCTCAACGATCTAGACTCCATAAATATTTGGGCTAGAGAATTCCAGATGTTTACTATTCTAAGAAACTAAATTCCTTCACAGCTGAATTTTAAATTAGTGACCCTTTGTTCTGCAAACATGTCCCATAATTCAAGATTCCACCAGCAGTGGAAACATATTCTCGACATTACTCTGTCAAGCACCCTTATGATATTTGCATTTTTCACAAGATTACTCTCATTCTTCTCGAACAAATGAAGACCAAACCTGTTTCACTGTTCCCGTAAATCAACCCATTCATCACAGAATCAGCCTATTGGACCTCATTAAAACTGCCTCCAATGCCAATATATTTCTTCTTGAGTACAAAACCCTGAACTGTACATTATATTTCAGGTGCAGCCTCACCGACACCCTGTTGTAACAAGACTTCCAACAATAATGTCAAAATTTCATTTGCCTCCTTAATTGCTTGCTTTTTACACCTGGCAATTTTTTGTGTTTCATTGACAAGGACACCCGGTTCCCTCAGTTCCCTCCCTTTTGTAGTCTCCTTCTGTTTAAATAATAGTCTGTGTTTGATTCTTTCTACCAAAGTACACAACTTGAAACTTTCCTATATTAAACTTTATCTGTCAATTTCTTTTTGTCCATTCACTCAACCTTTCAGATTTCCTTGCAGATTTCTTATGTAATCATCACAAAATGCCCACCCACCTATTTTTGTATCATAAGCAAATTTAAATAAATTACATTCTGACCCCTCGTCCATCTCATTATTATATTGTAACGAATTGAGGCTGTACTCTTCATTCTTGTGGCACTCCAAGTTACATCTTTCCAAACTGAATAAAATTTATTGTCCACATTCTGGGTGTTACCCACTATATTGCCAGCATACCATGAGCTCTTATCTTGTGCAATGATCTTTTATATGACATCTTATGAAATGCCTCTGGAAATTATAAACTTCCTTCCATCATAAAACAATAGAAAGATACTTATTGCTATCAAATATTTTTAGTTTCACTGAGATTGACTGTTGTCAGCTAACAATTGGTCAAAAAGTTAGGAAAATCAAGTATTTTTTGAGCCTCCAATAGGAATTAATAAATCTACAGATAATGGCACCACTTGAGAATGGTCCTGTGAAATCATACACAACAGGAGGAGCCTAGTTGGCCCATTGTGAAAATGTTGGCTTTTTAAGAGGGAAATGCAATTGCTTTCAGTTCTTACTTGCTCTTTTGCCCATTTCCATTCAATTAATTTTTCCCATTCAATTAATTATTTAATTTCACTTTTGAAAGTTACTATTCTTGAGGTAGTGCATTCCAGATCATAACTTGTTAATTTTATTCATGTTGCCTCTTGTTCTTTTGGTAATTACCTCAAATCTGTGTTGTCCATTTATTTAGCCTCCTGCACCCCGTTTCTCATTGTTTCCTCTATATTCCACCAGATGGAGCCTCACACAGAATTTTAATACATGCTGCCAGAGACAGCAGGGCAACAGCTATGTACTGTATCTTTCCTCTTTCTTTATAAAACTAATGCATTCAAAATGAGTAGCACGGTATAGAGCTACACCCATCACAAAACAAAGTAAAGGCAAAAGATACTTCAGCTATTAAGTTTCATGTTTGCACAGGGCTAAGCATGCCATATTTTGCCCCATGTTGCATCTGTACTTCCAGTTCTTTTAAACTGGTAGAGACGTGAATATATGTGAAGGATTGAAATGTTTCACATTGTTTTTGGATTGCACTCACTGTGCATATAATCAAATAATTTAATTTGTCACAATATTTATAACTTCAATACAATAGGACCTACTTAAGTGAAATTGCCTGGGTTTCTTCAAAGGACCATAAATTTGATTGCAAAACTGTCTTACTGTTAATTTTCATTCTACACCTAAGCAGCCACACACCAAACCCTGCTATATTCCAAACACCTGTAATACAGAACTCTGATAACTGTTCAGGCACCACACATTTCTGCACTTATCTTGACCTGCAATAACAAAATTAAAATATGGCAGAAGCTGGGTATCTAAATGTAAATAAAAGATGGTGGAAAAATTTTACCAGGTCAGAAGTCTCAAAGGTGCTAATGCTAAGGAGAGGAAGCCATTGCAAGGAATAAGTTGTTCATTCCTTTCATCAGCACACTCTCAGCTGTATAGGATAGAAAGCAAACATTAGGAATCTGAACAGAATGGTGAAAGAGATGAGAACATAGATACATTAATAGACATTGAGGGAACAAAATTGGGAAGTTGAAGTTATGGGCATTCATCAAAGACAGTGACTATGGCTATTTTAAGGAGGGGTAAAAACATTGCTTGTGAAGAAAGAGTCATTTAAACATTAGGGAATAATTATCTAAGGTGAGGTAGCTAAATGGTTCACTCCTTTATATCTAATTACAGAAAGATGTCAAGTGGTATTTGGTAAATAATTAAAATTTATTGATTAGTGACAAAAGCTGTATTATTCATTATTTCATGCTGAAACTCACAATCTAGCCATTTGTTTACTAAGTTTCCAATGTTTAACTTCTAATCTAAGCCTTTGATTCTTTACTCCTCTTTTCCTGGAAGTATCATTTGCTGTAGTACAGTTTTATCAATACCTTAATAGCCATTCTCCATCGGCCTAAATAGTGATTGCTGTGATTGTTAGCAGACTACAGTATTTGGTCAAGAGGAAATCACAAATACCTTGCACATTACAATAGCAGTTATAAACAGGGATCTTAGTTTGATTTACTTTTTCTCCCCCTCCTTGGGCCATAGACATTCCTGTTAATATTCCAACTGAGGTTAGTATGCTCTGCATTAGTGCCCCAACTGAGATCTACATTTACAATTCTGATCAGCTATCACATTTCTCTCGAACATTTGCTCTTATTATCCTCTTAAGGGTTTATTTTATTATTGCTAACCTGAAATAGTCTGTTTAGCTTTACAAGTTGCAATTCATAAAGGTTGGGAGATTTAACATTAATTATCTTTATGTTTAATGTGAAAAAATACCAATTAGTACTCAAGGAAGGGAATTCCTCTTGTGCTGGCCTCTTTGGCAAGACATTAACATGAAATCCCTTTTTACACCTGCATAGAATATATTTTTACTCATCCCACTGACAATTAAATCATGTTTTTATCTTTTGTAGGGTTTTCAGCATTCAGACTGGTTAAGGTGCTTACAGTTGCAGAGGAAGGAAATTCATTCATCAACTTTGAGAAGAATGGAAAATGCAAGGTATCCTTAAGTGACAAAAGGCTTTGTGTGTGTATGTGTGTGTGTGTGTAGTTGTTGGATGCACAATTAACTTGGCTTTGTTTCAGTGATAAAGCAACAGTGTGGATGTTTGCTGATCCTGTTTGTAAAACTAGACAAATATTTCATTTGTGTCTAAATAATGAAAGCTTGACATTTGGTACAGCCTCAACAAACCGAGTGATCTGAATGCCTTGAAATTTTTCTGATTTCTCTATCAGGGCGCAAATGAACTGTGATGATACACATTGAGTCAAAACAATGTTGTATGTCGAAGAAGTTAACATTGCAAGTCTCTATTCATTTTTGTTCATACTTGATCCCACCCCATCCTAGTTGACAACTTTTGCCACCTTTCATGCTAAATGATATTACAAATAGTTTCCGCTGTCCAATTAGTGATTTACACCCAATCAGAAGTGTGGCCGTGAGTTGCATCTTAAAGAAATTCACCTTCAACCCTCCTCCTTCCAAGCTACCACATTATTTCCAATCTCTAGATCTTCTTCCAAGTCCTATGCTCGTCTTTCTCACAATTTTCCATCGGAATCTCTCTCATCAGATTGACATCCCTACGACAGGAACTAAATGGGTCAAATCAGTCACATTTCCAGATCATTGTGACTGTACACATGGTGCATTTTGCGTCTTCCTTGCTGTTGACATGTACAGCCTTTGATCTGGTTGGCCAGAGCATCCCCTTTCAGCATCTCTCTTCTGTTGTCCAGCTGACTGGGCCTATGTTGCTTCATTTGTCTGATTGTGCTTTACAGCCAGCGAATATGTTTGAAATGTGGTCAGTGTTATAACGTAAGAAATAAAGCCAGTTTACATAGAGCAACCTCCCGTACACATAACTTGATAATGACCAGAGACATTTCTTTATTTTGATGGTGTTGATTGAAGGATGTACATTGACCAGGACACTGGAGAGAATTTCCCTTTACATGGAGTCATAGGGTCATACAGCACAAAAACAGTCCAACCAGTCCATGCCAACTGTAATCCCAAACTAATTTTGTCCCACCTGCCTGCTCCTGGCCCAAATCCCTTCAAATCTTCCTTATTTGTGCATTTATCTAAATGTCTTTTAAACGTTGTAATTGTACCCACATCCACCACTTGCTCTGGAAGTTGATTCCACACTTGAACCACCCTCTGTGTAAAAAGAAAATTGCCCCTAATTTTTATAAATCCCTCTTCTCACCTTAAAAATGTGCCCCCACATTGAAATCTCCCACCCTAGGGAAAAGACAACTACCATTAACTCTATCTATACCCCTCATTATTTTACAAACTTCTATAAGGTCACTGTTCAACCCCCTATGTTCCAGTGAAAGAACTCCCAGCCTATCAAGCCTTTGTTTATAACTCAAACCTTCCATACCCAGCAACATCCTGGTCCAACGAGAGTGTCAGCCTTAAACTGAATTTGAACTTGCAACATCCTGACTCAGAGGCAAAGTATTATCCACTGTGTCAGGACTGCCAATTCACCATCCCTACTCGTGATGCCCGAGAGCCTAATTTCTTGACACCACACAAAAAGATTTTGTACCAAAAAAAAGTGTCCAGTTTACCGAAAGGTATATAGCACAAACAAGTAACCAATAATGATGCAAGATACGCTTCCACTTAAGCAGGTGACTTGCTCTATAGCATGTGAAATGCTTGAAGAAAGTATATCATACAAAATAAAAGCATTTCAGGAAGGGGAGTGTCCTTATTCTTTTGAACTTGAATTGTGGTTACATGAATCCATAAAGGGCTGATAAAATTTCTGGTCAAATGCTGCAGTTTCCTCCTAAATTGTTTACTTAGTGGATTTTATTGGTTTGAAGAAGGTGGTTTCATCTACTCAAAAACCCAATTGAGTAACAACAAATATGAGAAGTACGAATGGTCATCTTTTCCTTTCTTGAGTGAAATTGTATTAAGCTGCCTGTTGGAGAGAAAGGAAAGGAAAAGAAGTAATTTTTGGTATACCATAACATTCTCTCCTGTAAAGACACTTTATTTAAGTATTTGGAAGATGATGAGCTTAAATCATTACTCTTCCTCTTTGCAGTTTACTGGATGAAGCCACATATGAGAGACTTGCAGAAGAAACATTGGACCTTTTAGCTGACTTCTTTGAAGATCTTGGAGATCAACCATTTGTTCCAAAAGACTATGATGTAACATTTGCGGTAAAACTCAACTGACTGCATTTGGTGGCCATGTAAATGGAGCAGGCTGCTGCTATTGATTATCTGTCAATACAGCCAGCTATGAAGAAGCATGTGATAATATCTTGAAGGAAATTGCCAAGTGGAGGCCAAATATTTGTCCATCACACCAAAGATCATCACTGCTCCCAATTCATAATTAATAAGTTGATTGCCCAATACTTATAATCATATTGAAACACAGACAGTGGGATAACATCACTTATTAACATAGAACACCATGTTAGTAAATATAATTGCAGTTTGGATTTGTATAGTTCCTTTATCATAAAAAACAGCTGAAGGCGTTCCACATGAACAGTTAACAAAACAAAATCACATCTAAGTCACATATTAGAAATTGTATCAACTACTTTGTAAAGAATTTTAGGTTTTAAGTTGAACTTTACTGGTTGAGAAGCTGACAGGCTTAGGCATGGTATTCAAGTGTTTATGGCTAAAGCAGCTTGAGGCATGACTACCACTGGAGCGATTAAAACCAGGAGTGCTCAAGTGAGCAGAATCTGAAATAATAAAAATAAAGAACTGCAGATGCTGGAAATCTGAAACAGAAACAAAGTACTACAGAAACTCAGCAGGTTTAGCAGCAACTGTAGAGAGAAAAACAAAGTTAACTTTTTTGGCTCAGTGACCCTTTCTGAGAACTGAAAATAACAAATGGTGGCATTTATGCAGATGATAGTGTGGGAAGAGGTTTGAAAACAAATTCAATAATTTCTTCAGACATAACTACCACTGTTAACCAGATGTTGTTTAAAGAAAATAAATCATAATCAGGAATAAAATAGATTGAAATAAATGAAAATGTTATTTAAACATCTTTTCAGAGAAAAATGATTTATGTGGAACAGACTGATATTGGAAAACAAATGGAAGCGAACAGAGTACTGCTTTATGTTCCACATCAGTCTCTCAATTCAGATCAAAGGGAACTAATGTGGAAACTTCTTTTCCTGATATTATACAAATTATTAAATTCAGTATCAAGTATTTGCACTTGCGTTTAGCTCATTATAACAAAGAAACATTTTTTTTTCCATAATACATTATTTGTGTTTAATTACCTCTAATTACTCCCTGTTTTTGAATCCATCTTCTCCTGAAACCTCCACTTGGTCCACAGGAGGGCAACTAGCACGTGTTAAATATTCTCCTGACTCACTATATTTTTATTGTTTTTCAGAATGGTGTGTTGACAATAAATATGGGAGAAGCCTTGGGGACATATGTGATTAATAAACAGACTCCAAACCGACAAATCTGGTTATCATCTCCCATCAGGTATATACAGAATGCAGACCAAAGCTTTTTTTATAAGCTTGTACAATGACAACTTGCAGGTTAAAAAAAAATGTGGCTCATAGAAAAATTGATCAGTTTTACAATTCCTTCTCTTATGCAACACTCCTTATGACAGCCTCTCTTTTCAGAGCCAGCTTCTGTCTCTCTGAAGTCACACAAATTTTGTGTGGGTTGGTGCGTAATTGCAAACCAACGTCTTAGTGTTGTTACTGTTGCCTTACTTTGTGGGCTATGCACCAATGAGCACCACTCACTAGCTATGACCAGTGAGTAGAGTCATAAAGTCAGATGTGGCACTCTCTCATCCAAAAGTGTGTATACGTGCATACCCAGGAAGGCATTGTCTGCTGGAGCCCCAGGGTGAACAGGACAGGGCATCGAGCTGGTACTAGTGTAGTCACAAAAAACAGGCTCAGTATAAAGCAGTTTGAGGACTGAAATTGGAGAGAGAGAGATTTGGAACATTAGGATGGAGTTTCGTGATGCATGTCAGGGGAACAGACTGAAGCTGAAAGAACTGGCACTCATGATATGAGAGGGATTAAAAATAAGATAACTTAATCTCCCAGCTCCAACCTGTTGCATTCCTATAATCTTCATGATAAGGAGGGCAGAGTCCAAGTTAACAATCAAAAATAGCATCATGATGACATTATCAGCATCATGATTTGATCCTTACCTCACTCCAGCCTTGCAAAGTCTGCAGTCTGAACTGAAAATGTGTTGCTGGAAAAGCGCAGCAGGTCAGGCAGCATCCAGGGAACAGGAGAATCGACGTTTCGGGCATAAGCCCTTCTTCAGGAATGAGGAAAGTTTGTCCAGCAGGCTAAGATAAAAGGTAGGGAGGAGGGACTTGAGGGAGGGGCGTCGGAAATGTGATAGGTGGAAAGAGGTCAAGGTGAGGGTGGAAACAAATAAAATTATGAAGGGGATAGAAGTAGGAAGGATGTTTTCAGTGGCAGGTGAAACTGGGACAAGAGGACATAGCCTCAAGATTAGAGGGAGCAGATTTACGACTGATTGGAAAGGAACTTCTTCACCCAGAGGGTTGTTAATCCATAGAATTCCCTGCCCAGTGAAGTAATTGATGCTACTTCAGTAAACATTTTTAAAGCTAAGGTAGAATCTTTTGAACAATAAAAAATTTAAGGGATACAGTGAGAGCGCAGTAAGTGGAGCCGAGTCCATGAAAAGATCAACCATGAATTTATTGAATGGCAGAGCAGGACCGAAGGGCCGATGGATGACTTCTGCTCCTAGGTCTTATCTTCTAAATGGGCTGAAAAAATAGCAAATGGAGTTCAATCTGGATAAATGCGAGGTATTGCAATTTGGGACAACAAACAAGGGTACGGTTTTTACAATTTCAGCACCGCCTTCCTAACCTGCAATCTTCTTCCCGACCTCTCCGCCCCCCCCCCCGTCTGACCTATCACCCTCACCTTGACCTCTTTCCACCTATCACATTTCCGGCGCCCCTCCCTCAAGTCCCTCCTCCCTACCTTTTATCTTAGCCTGCTGGACAAACTTTCCTCATTCCTTAAGAAGGGCTTATGCCCGAAACGTCGATTCTCCTGTTCCCTGGATGCTGCCTGACCTGCTGCGCTTTTCCAGCAACACATTTTCAGCTCTGATCTCCAGCATCTGCAGACCTCACTTTCTCCTCAAAGTCTGCAGTCTGACAGCTGAATCATAGCAGAAGAAGTCCAGCAGCCAGAAGAGTTTGTGGAGAGTATGAGGGCTTCTCCATTGTTAAAACTCCTCGAGCAAGGATCTGGAGTGAGCTTCTGCTACACGTGGCTGCCTTCCTACAATCTAATTAGTTTGCCACCAAAATCCCACTCCTGCTCTCCAGGCAGCTAGTGAATTTGTTGATATGTCTACTTAAGAGAGAGTATTGGCTATCATATTGCTGAGACCCTCCCACTGTGATGTAAGGATTAGAAATGTACATGGATTTTCATCAAACCATTCTCTCTACATTTTTCCTCAGTGGGCCTAAGCGATACGATTGGACCGGGAAAAAATGGGTCTATTCTCATGATGGAATTTGTTTACATGGTCTGCTCACGAAGGAGTTCTCTACAACATTCAAGACCCAAGTGGATGTACTTTCAGTAGCAGATGTCAGTGATGTATGACCTAGCAAAAAAAATCTAAGAACTATTTCCAAAAGCTGTTTTATAAAAGCTAAACACTTTTGGATTTATTATGTTTGAATCTCTTGTTCCTGTGACAGTTTCTGGCATGCTGTAAAGACTGCAAGTTGTCCCAAAGTAAACTGCCCTGTTGGAGCTCTCCTTTTCAGTGGAGTCTTTTACTGCCAAAGGGCTTGAGATTCTTTGATTGCAGTAAATCTGTAAAAGTGTATTTTGTTTTGTACAATGAAATTAATAAGATTTCTTTCTGTACCTGAATTAATTGTGAATAGTATTAAGTGCCTACTGATGTTCCTAGATAATATGCTCGCTTTTTTCCTAAATTTATGATACTCAAACAAAATATAGAATATATATCAAGCAATAATAATGCTGGGTGTTTGATTCACCTACTCCCTGTCCGTTTTGACAGCTTCCTCAAATTTTATAGTTTTACAGGCGCACAATTCAAATTTTCTTTCTTTTTTTTTCAAATTTAGGTTTGAGTGTATTTTATGATATATTGAAAAGGACCAATTACATAAACTCATCACATCCAAATCTCCAGTGGAGATTGGGGAGAGAAATAATGCTACAGCTCTAACTCCAGGTCTCCACTATAAATCCACAAAAGTCAATTTACCCAAACGATAAAAAAGCATATAATGTGGAACAACTTTAACTTTCTCCTTTATTTTCTTGTATTCATTGTTCAAGTTATTCATTAAGTCAGATTTCTGTACTCTACAGTAGGATTCAGCAAGAAAGAGTGCTGGTCTTGTTTCCACAACAACTGAAATTGCCCTTTTCATCCAAGATGACAGGACACCTTGTCCTTAAATCATTGCTGGGAAACCTACCTGCCATTTGAAAGGTAGAGTAAGCTTTAGCTTGTTTTCATTCACCAAAAATAATTTCTTCAACGGTAACCATAGGCATTTGTCCCACCTCAGAAAAATAAAACACCAGTGCAGGAGCTGGTTGGGTGGGTAGACAATCGAAAATAAACAAGTGTAGTATTGCAAAATAGTTAGAGATGAGATCGAAGGAATCAACACTATAGTGTTGCTTGCCAGTTTTGTGGGTATGATTTGACATTTAGCCTTCCAAATCTACACTTGAACTGGATCCTTACTTGGTGATGTTGGCCTGAAATATTAACTCTCGTTTCCTTCTTCACAAATGCTGACAAGCCTACAGTGTATTTCCAGCTTTTTCTATTTTACCTTAGTTGGTGTGTGAAATTTCTAAGCCCCATCTCTGTTCTATCCATGATTTGGTATCTGTGATTGGTCGTTTTGCCATGAATTCACAGAAAGGCAAGCTGACTTAGCTTTGTTTACCAGCCCCTATCAACAAAAACAAAATACTCTCTTCCTGGTGAACATTTCAGTAGATACTTCTGATCAATATATTCAGAGATGTTATTGCACATGCTGGGGCAGGTTGGATTTGAATCTGGGCTTCCTGGCTCAGATATAGGGACACTACCACTGCACCACAGAAGACCTCATGAGTTTCACTAACCTATTTTTCTAATCAACCTGCTCAGGATGTTATTACACACCTCTAGAGCAGGTGGGATTTAAACCCAAGCCTCTCAGGCCGGGACAGATTCACTCCCACAGCACTATTCGAGACCTCATGACTTTCAGTAATAGTGATCTTTGAACTATCCCCACCTGTAGCAGCTGGCTGCACATCAGGTATTCCAACCACCCACAACCATTCTGAATAATAACATTTTGATGAGCAATGGTAAATTGGATTTTGGAGTCTGGCTGTGAGAAGGTGCATTACCTGTTCAATGTACATTTAGTGCAGCAATTATGTAAATTTCAGGAAGGCATTTGTAATAAAATGGGAATTGGGCCAGTGGAACCGACAAGAAAATATTTATTTATGAGAATCTGATTTTCAATAAAATCCCAGAAATGTATGGGAACTAGAAAATCATGAATTGTTTCATTATATTAGAAACATACATGTCATGTTTATAACCTGCATATGTAACCAAAATGTGCATTTGCTTATTGTTTTGAATATAACATTCACCGGACTGAATTGGATTGGTGACTGCTGAGAAGGATGAAGGTACCATCAAGATTTGCCTACTAGTGTCCTGACGTGCTCTCTCTGATCCCACAAGGAAAGATTCTACAATTAAATAACTTACAAGATATGTTTTTTGATGTGAGTTGCAGGATAAATACTGAACAGGATATCAGGGAGAACTCTCCTGCTTTTCTTCAAACAGTAGTGGGATCTTACATGTCCACCTTAGAGGACAGCAGGTGGATAAATCCCCAGGACCTGATCAGGCATACCCTAGAACTCTTGGGAAGCTAGAGAAGTGATTGCTGGGCCTCTTGCTGAGATATTTGTATCATCGATAGTCACAGGTAAGGTGCCGGAAGATTGGAGGGTGGCTAATGTGGTGCCACTGTTTGAGAAGGGTGGGAAGGACAAGCCAGGGAACTATAGACCAGTGAGCCTGATATCAGTGGTGAGCAAGTTGTTGGAGGGAATCCTGAGGAGAAAGTGAGGACAGCAGATGCTGGAGATCAGAGCTGAAAAATGTGTTGCTGGAAAAGCGCAGCAGGTCAGGCAGCATCCAAGGAGCAGGAGAATCGACGGTTCGGGCATAAGACCTTCTTCAGGAATGATTTCTGAAGAAGGGCTTATGCCCGAAACGTCGATTCTCCTGCTCCTTGGATGCTGCCTGACCTCTGCGCTTTTCCAGCAACATATTTTTCAGGGAATCCTGAGGGACAGGATGTACATATATTTGGAAAGACAACGACTGATTCGGGATAGTCAACATGGCTTGTGCATGGGAAATCATGTCTCACAAACTTGATTGAGTTTTTTGAAGTAATTGATGAGGGCAGAGTGGTAGATGTGATCTATATGGACTTCAGTAAGGCGTTCAACAAGGTTCCCCATGGGAGACTGGTTAGCAAGGTTAGATCTCACGGAATACAGGGAGAACTAACCATTTGGATACAGAACTGGCTCAAAGGTAGAAGACAGAGGGTGGTGGTGGAGGGTTTTTTCAGAATGCAGGCCTGTGACCAGTGGAGTACCACAAGGATCGGTGCTGGGTCCTCTACTTTTTGCTATTTACATAAATGATTTGGATGCGAGCATAAGAGGTACAGTTAGTAAGTTTGCAGATGACACCAAAATTGGAGGTGTAGTGGACAGCAAAGAGGGTTACCTCAGATTACAACAGGATCTGGACCAGATGGGCCAATGGGCTGAGAAGTTGCAGATGGAATTTAATTCAGATAAATGCAAGGTGCTCCTTTTTGGGAAAACAAATCTTAGCAGGACTTATACACTTAATGGTAACACTTAAGGAATGTTGCTGAACAAAGAGACCTTGGAGTGCAGGTTCATAGCTCCTTGAAAGTGGAGTCACAGGTAGATAGGATAGTGAAGAAAGCGTTGATATGTTTTCTTTTATTGGTCAGAGTATTGAGTACAGGAGTTGGGAGGTCATGTTGCGGCTCTACAGGACATTGGTTAGGCCACTGTTGGAATATTGTGTGCAATTCTGGTCTCCTTCCTATCGGAAAGATGTTGTGAAACCTGAAAGGGTTCAGAAAAGATTTACAAGGATGTTGCCAGGGTTGGAGGATTTGAGCTATAGGGAGAGGCTGGACAGGCTGGGGCTGTTTTCTCTGGAGCGTCGGAGGCTGAGGGGTGGCCTTATAGAGGTTCACAAAATTATGAGGGGCATGGATAGGCTAAATAGACAAAGTCTTTTCCCTGGGGTCGGGGTGTCCAGAACTAGAGGGCATAGGTTTAGGGTGAGAGGGGAAAGATATAAAAGAGACCTAAGGGACAACTTTTTCACGCAGAGGGTGGTATGTGTATAGAATGAGCTGCCAGGGGAAGTGGTGGAGGCTGGTACAATTGCAACACTTAAGAGGCATTTGGATGGGTATATGAATAGGGAGGGTTTGGAGGGATATGGGCCGGGTGCTGGCAGGTGGGACTAGATTGGGTTGGGATATCTGGTCGGCTTGGACCAAAGGATCTGTTTCCATGCTGTACATCTCTATGACAGATGGGGACATTGGTTTAATGTCTCCTTAATGCTTGAGGTTTTTGTTACTGGAGAAAAAAAGTATATCTTTGAAAATCTGATGGCTTCTGATCCAAGCATTCACAGCCACAAACTGTTCAGCTATCCAGGAGCCAATCACCTCATTGTTAGCAGGCAGAAGGCCAACAAAAGGTCACCATTGCCCTGACTAACCAGAAACTTGTTGCCAGCCAAATCTTCATTCATACACACCCCTTGACCCCAGGCTATCTGTAATTAGCTTCCTAATTGCTTGAACAGCAGTTCAAACAGCACTGACAATGAGTGTTGGATAACTAGCTTTTGAACAATGCATTAATCTTTTCCACGATCCTTTGTTTTTTAAAAAAATCCTTTTCCTATTTCAATTCACAATTTAAAAAAAAACAGAAAAATACAAAAACATAAAGTCTTTTTACAGTGTTTCCTCTGAGGCCTCCCAATCTCATCCTCAGAGCCAAGGAGGTGGCTTCTAGCAGAGGTGTTAGAAATCCTGCTGGTACCTGCAGAATAAAAGAGGAAAGTGTACATGGTTAGAAGTAGTATGCAAAGAATAAGAGCTGAAAATGTGTTGCTGGAAAAGCGCAGCAGGTCAGGCAGCATCCAGGGAACAGGAGAATCGACGTTTCGGGCATAAGCCCTTCTTCAGGAATATTGTGTTCCAGCAACACATTTTCAGCTCTGATCTCCAGCATCTGCAGACCTCACTTTCTCCTCTATGCAAAGAATAACACTGACAGTGGCTTCTTTGAAAGTTGCAGTGGACTGAAGAGTGCTACTTATTCATTTAGAGGGACAAGGATGTCTTGGCATTGCCGTAAGCACCAGGATTCGATCCTTGTATGTGCTGAGGATTCTAATGTCAGTCACACCCCACCCATTCAGGTCCTTTCTGCCCTGTTATGGGCTGTCTTCTGTAACAAAATAAAAGGAAGCATTGAGCGGTAAAATTGGATAGTACATCTGTTACTGCAAAAGCGAGGACAGCAGATGCTCGAGATCAGAGTCTAGAGTATTGCTGGTAAACCACAGCAGGTCAGGCAGCATCGAGGAGCAGGAAAATCAGGGCAATTTTGGGCAATAGCCCTTTGTTCCTGATGAAGGACTTTTGCCCAAAACATCGATTTTCCTGCTCCTCGGATGCTGCCTGACCTGCTGTGCTTTTCCAGCACCACTAATCTAAACAGCTGTTACTGCAGGTGACTGAAAGGTAGTGAAGATTCCAAAGGAGTGAGAAGGGAGTACAAGTCATGCAGGATGGTTTGGGGGGGCATGCTGAGCAGGTGAGGGAAGACATTACAGGACAACCGTGAAAGTAGCAGGGCATGAACCTTCGTGGGAGGTGGGTGCAGTAGCAGAGATGGATTGAAGTGTAAGGAGTGTGGCACTTACATTGGCAGAGCAAAAAAAGGTTGACTTTCTTATGGTACTACTGGCCATTCCTCAACCTGGTTGAAACAGCACTAAAGTGTGATAACTACAGGGCAGCACGGTGACTCAGTGGTTAACATTGCTGCCTCACAGCGCCAGGGACCCGGGTTCAATTCCCACCTTGGATAACTGTCTTTGTGAAGTTTGCACATTCTCCCCGTGTCTGCGGGGTTTCCTCCCACAATTCAAAGATGTGCAGGTTATGTGAATTGGCCATGCTAAATTGTCCATAGTGTTCAGGGACGTGTAGGTTGGTGCATTAGTTAGGAGCAATTGTAGAGTAATAGGGTAGGAGAATGGGTCTGGGTGGGTTACTCATAGGAGAGTCAGTGTGGACTTGTTTGGCTGAATGGCCTGTTACCACACTGTAGGGATTCTGTGATTCTACAGACCAGGATGCCAGAGTCTGGTGTCATGGCCACCTCTGCCAATCCTCCACTTCTACCACCAGTTCCTTCTGGTCCCTGAGAGAATTGCAATGCCATCTTCCTTCTCTGACATTTTCAGAATCTGTCCATCAATGAGCAAGGCAGCTTCGGAATGCCAACACTAGTCTGGGCATACAGTAGCTTTTTAAATATAGCAGAAGTGCTCGGTCTTCCAACAAATATCCAGAATGGTAGGTTGTTTCAGGAACAACTTGGGGTAAGACGGGGCTAGAATTGGTTGAGAGGGACACAATAGGAGCGGGTTAGCTAAATGTAGAGTCAAGGTGGATAATTTACGGCAATAAATTTCGCTAGGCCTCATCACAAGAAACCCACTAAAAAATCCCCAAATAATTTGAAATTAACCAAAATAGTTTATACTTGAGAAGAAAAGATGACTTCCATAAATCTGTTGAGTTTATTGAAGTAGAGACAGGTTCACATCTTGCATCTTGACTGAAATGCAGTTGCTGGCTTGAGGAAGACAACTGTGGACAATAACTCTTGGTGCCAACTTCTACCTAAAGTTTATATTTTAATAATATTCACTGAAGGTCAAATTGGTGGAGCAGGGCACCTTCTGGCAAGTGCCATGAAACATAGAAATATAGAAGATAGGAGCAGGAGGAGGCCGTTCAGCCCTTCGAGCCTTCTCCGTCAATCATCACAATCATGGCTGATTGTCCAACTCAATAGCCTAATCCTTTCTCCCCATAACATTTGATCCCATTTGTCCCAACTGCTATATCTAGCCACCTCTTGAGTACATTCAATGTTATGGCATCAACTACTTCCTGTGGTAATGAATTCCACAAGCTCACCACTCTGGGTGAAGAAATATCTCCTCATCTCTGTCCTAAATGGTCCACCTGGAATTCTCAGACTGTGACCCCGATTCTAGAAGCACCCACCATTGGGAATATCCTCCCTGCATCTACCCGGTCTAGTCCTGTTAGAATTTTATAAATCTCTATGAGAACACGCGTTTGAGTTCCAGCAAAAACAATCCTAATCCAATCGATCTCACCTCATACGTCAGTCCTGCCATCCCTGAATCAGCCTGGTAAACCTTCGCTGCACCCCTCGAGAACAAGAGCATCCTTCCTTAGAAAAGGAGACCAAAACTGCACACAATATTCAAGGCATGGTCTCACCAACGCCCTATATGACTGCAACAATATATCCCTACTTCTGTGCTCAAAACCTCTCGCAATGAAGGCCAATATACCATTTGCCTTCTTTACTGCCTGCTGAACCTGCAACCACTGGTGTACATAGACACCCAGGTCCCACTGCACACTCCCCTCTCCCCATTCAAGTAGTAATCTGCCTTTTTGGTTTTGCTTCAAAAGGAATAACCTCACATTTTTTCAAACTATACTGCATTTGCCATTCATTTGCCCACTCACCCAACCTGTCCAGATCATGCCAAAGAATCTCTGCATCCTTGTCACAGTTTACCCTCCCACCCAACTTGGCATCATCTACCAACTTTGAGATATTACATTTTGTTCCCTCATCCAAATCATTAATATATATTGTGAATAGCTGGGGTCCCAGCAGTGATACCTGTGGCACCCCACTAATTACTGCCTGCCAATTTGAAAAGGACCCATTAATTCCATACTCTGCTTCCTCTCTGCCAACCAGTTTTCTATCCATCTCAGTTCACTTCCCCCAATCCATTGCACTTTAATCTTGCACAATAATCTCTTATGCAGGTATTTGTCAAGTGTTTTCTGGAAGTCCAAATATGTCACATCGACTTGCTCCACCTTGTCAACTCTACTCGTTACATCTTCATAGAGTTCTAACAGATTTGTCAAGCATAATTTCCCATTCATAAATCCATGCTAACTCTGTCTGATTCTGCCACTGCTTTCTAAATGTTCCGCTACAAAGTCCTTGATAATAGATTGAAGAATTTTCCCCACTACCGATATTAGTGATCTATAATTCCCTGGTTTCTCTCTACTCCCCTTTTTGAATATTGGAGTGACATTAGCTACCCTCCAATCTGCAGGAACTCTTTCAGAGTCTATGGAATCCTGGAAGATGACTGCCAATGCATCCACCATTTCTGGAGCAACTGCTTTAAGTACTCTGGGATATAGATTATCAGACCCTGGGGATTTATCCACCTTCAATCCCCTCAATTTTCTTAGCACTATTTCTCTATTAATATTGATCATCCTTAGTTCTTACCTCTCACTAAATCTTGCATTCTCCAATATTTCTGGTATCTGATTTGTGTCGTCTTTTGTAAAGGGGGAACCAAAGTATGTATTCAATTGCTCAGCCGTTTCTTTGCCCCCAATTAGACATTCCCCTGTTTCTGTCTGTAGGGGACTTACATTTGTCTTCACCAATCTATTTGTTTTCATGTACGTACAGAAACTCTTAGTGTCAGTCTTTATGTTCACTGAAAACTTACTTTCGCATTGTATTTTCCTCTTCTAAACCAATCCCTTGGTCCTTATTTGCTGAATTGTAAACTGCTCCCAATCCTCAGACCTATTGTTTTTCTTTGCCAATCTTCCTTGGATAAGATACGATCTCTAATTTCCTTTGTAAGCCATGGATTGGCCCTGTTACCCATTTTGCTTTTGTGCCATTCAGGAATAAACATTTGTTGCAGTGCCCCATGCATTCCTTGAATGTTTGTCATTGCCTTTCCACTGTAACTCTCCCCGGTCTATCAAGGCCAACTCACTCATATCTTCATAGTTTATTAAGATTCAGCACCTTAGTCTCCAAATCATAATCTATCATTTTATGGTTGCTCACCCCCAAAGGGTCTTGCCCAGCCAGACTAGCAATGATTCCCTTCTCATTACACACTACCCAGTCTAAGATGGCCTGCTCTCTAGTTGGTTTCTCCACATATTGGTCAAGAAAACCATCTTGTATACACTCCAGGAACTATTCCTCTTTGGCATTGTGGCTAATTTGATTTGCCCAATCTATATGCACATTAAAATCACCCATGATCACCGGTATTCCCTTATCACATGTGGGAAGTGGGACATTTTCCCTGATCCTTAAGGTCACATAATTTTTGCCGACAAATTGTTCCAAATATAAATTACCAACTATCAACAGGGAAATTTAAGATCTGATAGATGCCAAACTGAATGGACAATTTCCTTAATGATGAGATTTAGGATATAAAATGAAACAAAGGAGGATTAGTGAAGTAAATAAGGGTCAAATTAGGTCCATAAACAAAATAAAAAGTAATATACTGATTTAAAAAAATACTCCAATAACTATTTACTGTCTGCAGAAAAGAAACTCCACAGTTATAATGATTCACTTTTTTGGTCTTCAAGGTTGTGTTGGATGTAGGTTTGGTCGCTGAGCTGAAAGGTTCATTTCCAGACGTTTCGTTACCTTACTAGGTAACATCTTCAGTGGACCTCAGGCAAAGCAATGCTGAAAATTCCTGCCTTCTATTTATATGTCTGGGTTTCTTTGGGTTGGTGATGTCATTTCCTGTGGTGAAGTCATTTCCCGTTCTTTTCCTCAGGGTGTGATAGATGGGGTCTAAATCGATGTGTTTGTTGATAGAGTTCCGGTTGGAATGCCATGCTTCTAGGAATTCTTGTGAGAGTCTTTGTTTGGCTTGTCCTAGGATAGATGTATTGTCCCAGTCGAAGTGGCATCCTTACTTATCCGTATGTGAGGATACCAGTGAGAGAGGGTCATGTCTTTTTGTGGCTAGTTGGTGTTCATGTATCCTGGTGGCTAGTTTTCTGCCTGTTTGTCCAATGTAGTGTTTGTTACAGTCCTTGCACTATATTTTGTAAATGACATTAGTTTTGCTCATTGTCTGTATAGGGTCTTCCAAGTTCATTAGCTGCTGTTTTGGTGTGTTGGTGGGTTTGTGGGCTACCATGATGCCAAGGGGTCTGAGTAGTCTCGCAGTCATTTCCAAGATGTCTTTGATGTAGGGGAGAGTGGCTAGGGTTTCTGGATGTGTTTTGTCTGCTTGTTTGGGTTTGTTGTTGAGAAATCAGCGGACTGTGTTCATTGGGTACCCATTCTTTTTGAATACACGGTATAGGTTGTGTTTCTAGTTAGGGCTGTCAATTGCATTATTGGCATTGTCCTAATGATGTGAGTTAGGGTTTCACAAGACCAAGAATGGAGCACCATAAGCACTCAGTCTTTACCTCTATTAGCTAGAAAAAGATCAGCAGATATATAGGGACACTGCCACCTGCAGGTGTTAAGACACAGGTACGATAAGGCAGACCAAATTAGCTTCCCAACACTGGAATCACAACAGAGTGAGATTAGAACATTCAGTGATCGTCAAAATTGCTCATTTGTTCCCAACCAGACTTTACAAATAACAGATCTTTGATACCAGGTTTATAACTAAACAAAAGTTAACAATTATTAAGAATGTAACTTTAGTGGAATACAGATGAATAACAAGGTGACCTAATTAATATCAACAATCTAAGCCCAATCGTCTTTGATCACAAAGCCTTACACACAACTACAGAGGGCAGAGAGACACAGTTAAGGGATACCTTTTTAACAGAAGAATTATAACTTGCAAGTTTGTTAACCATTTCAAAGATGAATACCAGGCTTTCATGACATCTGGTGGGGGTGTACTGCAAGCATGTATGACTGTGTCTTGATTGAATTCTGAAGTCACCAGTCAATGTAAACAGCATCCCCAGACCTCTGGGGTGATTTCCTTTTTCTTATACAAAAACAGAAATTGCTGGAAAAGCTCAGCAGATCTGGCAGCATCTGTGAAGAGAAATCAGAATGACCCCTCCTCAGAACTGAAGTCAGTTCTTAGGAAGGGTCACCAGACCCAAAATGTTAACTCTGATTTCTCTGCACAGATGCTGCCACACCTGCTGAGCTTTTCCAGCAATTTCTGTTTTTGTTTCTGATTTACAGCATCCGCAGTTCTTTTGATTATTTTTCTTATGGACTGGCATTGTTTCCAAGGACTTTCAACGATTTGGAGAATAACCAGCAGGAGCAAAACCAAAAGAAACTACAATATCAGTTTGAAGTAATACTGCCCCCTGCCCAAAACCTAGTAAGAGCCAGTTCAATCTTTACTTTTTTCTTTTTCAAAATCCTGGGTTGGCTGGCTAGCACAGGTCCTCCCTTGATTGACCAATTCAACATCAAAATGGCTGCCAGTCCTCGAGCATCACAACATCTCGTTGTGAGTGTTGTTAGAAAAGTAATTAATCTGTATTATCCTTCCAGTTGAGTGCCCAACAGCAAACATCAGTATTCTTTTTCAGAAAAAAAAAACAAGCTGCTGTTCAAAGTTCAAAGTGCAGTTCTGAAAAGATCCAAACAAAAAAAAGAAAGTATTTTTTTAAAAAGTAAAGATTGTCTCAACATAGGCCACACAACATGTGGAGTTGGATCCGTAGCACCGTTTCTTCACTGTTGCCAGATCAAAATTCTGGAACTCACTTCACAACAGAGCCTACACTTCATAGACTACAGTGGTTGAAGTAAGTTCAACATTATCATCTCAAGGCCAAATCAACATGAGCAACAAATGCTGACCCAGCCAGGAATGCTTCCATCCTCTGAAAGAATTTCAAAAAGTAACTCACAGTGTATCTAATCCTTACTATGACTTTCAGATTTTTTTACACACTGATTAAAGCAAATTTGGCATTACTTTAGAATTTCTGAACGACTGTTTAGATTGACACTATTTTTACAATGAATACTACACCATGGAACTATAACTAGAAGTAACTTAATGGTGTCAGAGCAAAAAAAAATTCTTGTGTATTCTCAGTGAGTTTTAACTAACAAAACATTTACAGGTTTATTGAACACTCACCACTAAGTTTAATGAAATAGCAGGAATGTACCCATTGGAAAATCCACTATTGCAACTTCAGTATCAGCAATAGTTCACCATTAATGGCCTCAACTTGCAGAATGATTCGAAGATTTAAGGCAATCTACCTGGTGACTGCATGATCTAATGAAACACCTTCTGGTGATTCATAGAGGAAGTTGCTGTGAGTCATGTCATTCCAGTTTCGGTGCTGAACAGGAAGAGGACTGTTTCTGATCACGGGTGAGCCCACAACCACAAAAATTATCCTGGAGTTAAAGCAGAAACTGAGAGAGACTAGCTCCTGGTACTACCTCCTTGACTTACAGCAGTTAAGTAAGTGCAGTATTAATTTTTTTTATTATCACAAATATTGTATGCGAGATTAAGAGCACGATCTCTAGGTGGATGGGTGTGTTCAGTAAGTAAATCAAGTGTATGAACAAAGAAATATTATCCAATTTGTCTTATAATAGCAAGCTGTTTTCCGGCTGTAGTTTTAGTTGTGAGAAAACTAATAAATGTACTTGGACCTTGGAAGAAGTAGTCAAATTTCTCATTTAGAGAAATGCTGACTGTGTTGGTGTACACGCCTTTCTCAGCAGCACCTAGTGCTTACTTCTATTGATTAAAAACTTTATTGTTTTCATCTATTATTGTGCACTAAATACCTGTACAAATTGCCACAATATTGTCAGGGTCATATTTTGCAAAAGCAGAATTTCAGCAACGTTTTTGTTGGGGTCTCTATACTGCACAATGTAATTTGATACCACTAATTATCAAGCAGAAGTGGCGAAAACCATGAACCACGTAAGCTCTCCTTACAATATTATTTTGTTCCACATTTTACAATCTGATCCTTCTCCCATAACCAATAAACTACTTTTGCTCAGCATTCAAGCTGTATAATGGGCAAGCAAATTGCTCAAGGCAGGTGAAACATTTAGACTTGATTCTGTTATATTCATTCAACAGAAATATTAGTACATCCAGTCACAAGGGGGACCTTTATGAACATTATGCTTGTCGTGTCAACAGAGTTCCTTTTTAATTCTAACTTTACAGTGAAATATGTATTCTTAGAGCGAATATATATTGTGATTACTGCGCACATTGACACATCAAACTTTATTGGCATTGTTTGCACTGGGATTAACACAGGTTCAAATGTTGGACCAGTTTTGTCTGCTCATTAAGCCAGTGGCTACATGAAAACCTCTTTAAAGATATTCGTTTTGCTTTTCTTGGTTCCCAATTTCACTCACCATAATAGAGCAGGGACAAGTAATTTTCACACAGATATTTGCCAATATTGCCTTGAACCAGCCGATAACAGTAGTGTACTCTTATTTATATTGTTCCTTTAATGCTGTAGAAATTATGCAAAGTTTTTCTCAATGGCTTTATCAAACAAAATTTGACAACCGGCCATATAAAAAAACAACACTGTAACCTCCTCCAGCCCTACAATCCTCTGAAATGTTTATCCTTCTCCAATTTTGACCTCTTATGTGTCTCTAATTTTCACCACACCACCACTGGCAACCCTAGCCTGTAGTACAGGCTCCCTCAAGTCTCCCTATGTCCTACTAAGATGTTGCTTAAAACCTATCTCTTCAATAAAGCTTCTGGTTACTCTTCTGGGATCTTTATTTGTGGCTCAGTATCAAAGTTTGTTTGATTTTTGTTTGTGCAATGCATTGGGATATTTTTGCATCTTTAAAGATCCTACATCAATGCACATTGTTTATACATTAGTTTAGAATCAACATGACTGTATTCTTTATCTTGCTTTGACGACTTTCAAGATCTTTGCTCAGTAACAGCTTCAAAAACTGGAAGTCAGTGCATGGCACTCTGATCAACATCTGAACAGTTTTGTGAGATCATTGGTCAGAATAGAAAAAATAACAATCAATCATACTTATCATACTTCTTGCTTAATCTTCATGTCATTTGACCTCAATACATTGAAAGACAAAAGCATAATACAGTATGATTGATCAAATTGCAGAGCACCCATTAATTCACATTCAGCAGGGCTTTGAGTTAGTCAAAGGAACCCCAATGTAACACGGTTACAATGGCTTGACAGTAAAAGGCATTGTAAAAAGACATTGAGAGTTAATCTGGAAAAGCTCAGGAGTCTTTTTCTGCTTAACATGCTGCCTTCAGGCCAATGCCCTTTATCGTCAATACAGTCAAACATGCTTTCCATGCTTTTGTGCTGCAGTGTGACATCCCAGAACATGTTGTAGCTTCAGGTATAGAGTGAACAGGCAGTCAGTCATTCATCAGGGCAACTAGTGTGATAACCTTCTATTTCTTTCATAAATACAGTTTGTCCACTTTCCTGATCCATGCCTCAAAAATGCTGGAGGTTATCCAGGTAGTTTTGTTAGCCACATGCTGCTTGGATAGTGCCCTAACATTCACAAAGCAATATAGTTTCACAAGAAGTGGCAGCTTTTCAGTGCCACCCAAGTTGAGACAGACCATAGGAGTGACACACTCGTTGCTTCCGCTATATTTGTTTCATCTTTAAATGCTAAAGAACAATCTGGAAAAAGTCAGGAAAACAATCCAGTTCATTCAGGTTAAAACTGTTTCTTAGCGCATTCTTGTTCAAGCTGTGGGAAAGACCATTTTTCAGCCATCGCTGCAGGTTTCCTCATGATCCTGTGCTCTAGCAAGACATTTTCATCACAATCGGAAATTAGGGTTATCCGAATTCAACTACCTGTAATTGCAATTTGATTGCACTGTGAATGCTGAAATGGGAATCTGAATGGGAAAAGTTTAAAAAACAACAACCTATTTCCAGGTCTGGCCTTCTCTATGGAGAGGAACAGAGTTAATGTTTCAGATTGAGATAGTCAGGTTCTGATGAAGAGTCATCTCAACATGATTTGTTAACTGTTTTCCTCCACAGATGCTGTCTAACCTGCTGAGTATTTTAAATGTTAATTGTTTTTGCTCTTTGAATATCTTGTGCTTCCTGCTTACTGTGTACAAACCTTTATTTGATTAACTTTCCTGATTTTTATTCATGAATTGCAGTCCACCTTCAGCTTGACACAAAATGGGTGTATTAAAAAGTTGGTTACAGATTAACAACCAATGGCGACTACTTCAATAAAACACGTTCATTCATTAAACTAACAACTTTCTTTAAAATTCAGATCTTTTTCCTTTCCTATAAAAAACGATAGTAATTATCCTAGCTCACTCAGTAACTCAGGCCATGATCATGATGGGGAGTCTCCAAGTTGCACTGACAGTCTCTCCTTACCTAGTTGAACTCAGCCAACACCAAAAGAAGGTCTAAACTCCCTTTGTGCAGCTGGACTAGTGAGTTGAACATACGAACAAGGAACAAGGGTTTGACATGTGGCTCTTTCAGCCAGCTCTGCTATTCAGTAAGATCATGGCTAATTTAATTTTAACCTCAACTCTACATTTCCTGCAATTCCCCAATAACCCTTGATAATCAAAAATCTATCTACCTCACTTTAAAAATATTTTAAAATTCTGCATCTACCGTCTGTTGAAGGCAGTTCCAAAGGCTCTCAAGCCTCTAAGAGATAAAAATGTTTCCTTGTCTCTGTTTTAAATGGGCACCTTCTTATTTTTAAATTATGACCCCTAGTTCTAGATTCTCCTACAAAAGGAAACATCCTTTCTCCATCTACCTGGTCAAGTCCCCTCAGGATCTTCTATGTTTCAAGTGTCAACCTTGACTATTCCAGAGGATATAGGCGTGGCCTGTCCAGACTTTCCTCATAAAGCAATATGCTCATTCCAGTTATTAGACTAGCAGACCTTCTCTGAACTGCTTCCAACACTCTAAATCCTTCAGAAAGTATGGTGACCAGGATTGTACACAAAACTCTAGATAAGGTCTCAAAAATGCCCTGTATAACTGAAGCATAACATCACTAGTCTTGCATTCAATTCTTCTCACAATACACTGCAACGTTCTATTAACTTGCTTGATTACTTGCAAAACCTGTGATTCATACATTAGGACACCCAGATCTCTCTGCATCTTAGAGCTCTGGAATCTCTCACCATTTAGATAATTTATTTCTTTTTTATTCTCTCTGTCAACATGGACAATTACACATTTTTTCCCAATGCACTCCATTTACCAGATCATTATTCACTCATTTAAACTATCTCATTCCATTATAGGCTCCTTATGTCCTCTTGATTAGAGTGGTGCTGGAAAAGCACAGCAGATCAGGCAGTATCCGAGGAGCAGGAAAATCGACACTTCAGGCAAAAGCCCTTCATCAGGAATGAAGCTGGGAGCCTCGGGATGGAGAGATAAATGGGGCGGGGCGGGGGCGGGGGGCGTTGGGGCGTTGGGGCTGGGGAGAAGGGAGCTGAGAGTGCAATAGGTGGATGGAGGTGGGAGTAAAGGTGATACGTTGGAGAGGAGGGTGGAGTGGATAGCAGGGAAGGAAGATTGACAGGTCATGAGTGCAGTGCTGAGTTGGAATTGGAGTAAGCTAGAGTGAGGGGAAATGAGGAAACTGGTGAAGTCCACGTTGATGCTGGGGTTTGAAGTGTCCTGAGGCAGAAGATGAGGCATTCTTTCTCCAGGCATCAGGTGGCAAGGGAGTGACGATGGAGGAGGCCCAGGACCTACATGTCCTCGGCAAAGTGGGAGGGGGAGTTGAAATGTTCGGCCAGTGGGCGGTGTGGTTGATTGGTGCGGATGTCCTGGAGATGTTCTCTAAATGCTCTGCGAGAAGGCATTTGGTCTCCGCAATGTAGAGGAGACCGCATCAGGAGTAACAGATACAATAAATGACGTGTGAAACTGCAGATGAAACCTTGATGGATGTGGAAGGCTCCTTTGGCGCCTTGGACAGAGGTGAGGGGGGAGGTATGGGCACAGGTTTTGCAATTCCTGCGGTGGCAGGGGAAGGTGCCAGGAGGGGAGAGTGGGTGTTGGGGGCATGGACCTGACCAGATAGTCACGGAGGGAACGGTCTTTGCGGAAAGCGGATGGGGTGGGGGGGAATATATCACTGGTGGTGGGGTCCGTTTGAAGATGGTGGAAATGTCGGCAGATGATGCACTATATGTGGAGGTTGGTGGGGTGGAAGGTGAGGACCGGGGGGTTCTGTCCTTGTTACGGTTGGAGGGGTGGGGACTTGAGGGCAGAGGTGTGGGACATGGATGAGATGCGTGTTGGAGGGCACCTTCAACCAAGTGGGAAATGAAATTGCGGTCTTTAAAGAAGGAGGTCATTTGGTGTGTCCTGTGGTAGAAGTGGTCCTCCTGGGAGCAGATGCGGTGGAGGTGGAGGAATTGGGAATACAGGATAGCATTTTTGCAGGAGGTAGGATGGAGGAGGTGTAATCCAGATAGCGGTGGGAGTCGGTGGGTTTGTAAAAAAAAAAAAAAGTCACCTTCACAAACCTTGCAAAAATGTCACCGTTGAGTAAGTCATTGTTGGTGGAGATGGAGAGGTCCAGGCAGGAGAGGGTGAATTTAAGGTCAGGGTGGAATCTTCACAACTTACTTTCCTACCTATCTTTGTGTCATTAACAAATTTGGATGTCATACCTTCAGTCCTTTCATCCAAATTATTTATACAAATTGTAAAGAGTTGAGGCCACAGCACTGACCCCTGTGGCACACCACTCATGAAAAAGACCCACTTATTCCTACTCTTTGTTTTCTCTTAGCAAACCTATCTTCTATCTATGCCAATATGTTACCCCCATATCATGAGCTTTTACTTTCCACAATAATCTTTGCTCTGAAACCTTATCAAATGCCTCTGGGTATCTAAATACGTTACATTCACTGTTTTCCTTTTATCTAGAACACAAGTTACTTCTTCAAAGAATTCCAATAAATTAGTTAAACATGATTTCCTCTTGAGAAAACCATGGTTGGTTCTTTCTGATTACCTTGAACTTAGCCAAGTATCCTGTTATAGCTTCTTTAATAATAGCTTCCAATATGCCAACAAAGTTCCCAGTTTTTGCTCACTATGTACTAGAAATGCCTGACTGCAATTTACCTGACTTGAAATTTGAGTTGTTGTTGTTGAAACTACCTTTCTTACTTTAGAAGTCTTAACAATCAGTGCTGCTGGTTATGTTGCAGAGTGGAGGCTGCAACACTCCAATCACCATCCTGACTCCTATTCAACGTCCACACAAAGATCCCTAAGCAGTGACTGCCAGCAGCAATCCTAAAAGTGTTTTCCTTCTCAAATTTAATAGTGACAATCTTAGAACTAACAGCTGCCAAATACATAATACCCCATTAAGTGTCCTTATCTTCCCCAATTCATTGGTATCCATTTCCCATTTCCTAACCCCTGTCGCTTCCCTGAGACGTCACTATTGTTCCTTCCCCAGTCCAATTATTAACAGAGGTAATTCAGGCTCCTACGTACTGCAAACAGGAAGTGCTATCTGAATAAGAATTCCCTCATAATCCCAGAGGACCATTGGCAGCTTTCTCAGTAGACCTAAGTCTAATCACACATCAGCTGATATTGAAATGGTAGGACCTTTATGGTGATCTCAGCTGTAACTGAAATTGAACCCACGCGTCTAGTACCACTCTGCATCCAAACCAGCTAAATGAGTTAACTGACGCCCCCAATCCAGCACCCAGCATCCCTTCCATTCACAACCAGAAAGAACATTAAGGGCAAAGACTGACCAGACTCAATCAAGACTGAAGGATGACCCTGATAAACATCTAAAATCACAGAATACTTTTAAAGGATAGGTGGAGAATGTGAACATTGGGTGAGACCAAACTAGAGTCCACAAATACAAGGTAGTCCTGAATTAACCCAATAGGGAATATAGGAGAAGCATTGTCAATATGAGAGTGGTGAGCATGTGGAATAAAAACACAAAGTGCTGGAAAACCCAAAAGGTGTGGCAGCTGGTGTAGTGAAGGCACCTTTGATGTTTTGAAGTGAATATGAATCTCTTTCAGAACTAAAGATGAGGAACTTGTTACGACAGGGAGTGTTTAAGGTGAATAGAATATTTAAGGGAAGCTGGATAAATATATAAGGGAGAACACAAATGAAGGATACAATGATGAGGCTTGATGAAGCAAGTAGAGTGGGAGAAGATTTCTATGATGTATAAATAAGGACCGAGACCAGATGAACTGAATGGCATATAAATTCTGTCAATGTTTATGTAAACTGAAACCAGTTGCATGACACCAACTTTCACTCTTTGTGAGATCAACTAGTTAAGCATGGAGCTAAGATCTTTCTTGTGCAGGACTACTGAAGGAGGCTTACAATGTCAGTTTCAAAATGATATTGGGTTTTGACTGTAGAAAGCATTATGATAAGATGGCAATTGACCGCAATGCTTAGGAATGACAATTGTCACAAGTGACTCAAGAGTGCACCATGAGCAACTACTCAGTGTCAAAAATAATCTATCCCAAAGTTACTTCACCCTGACTATCACTGGCACCTGGACTGGGCTTGGGCAGTAATTAGTGAGTGGTTGGAGAAGACCCAGCAGGTGTGGGAATCTCCATCCATACCTGGGCTCCGGCCTGAAGACAGACCAAAGGAAGATCACACTGTGACATGGGGTGGTAGTGTTGCCAACTTCTGAGAAGTCCCCTGGGGTATCCAGGAATTGGAACTTAATCTCTTCAATGCCTCCATGAGGAACTCACTGGGGATAAATCATAGAGCCTTGTGTTTTAAAAAAAGTAATGTGTATTCAATTTAATTTTTTTTAAAAACTAAGAAAATGGGGAAGAAAGTGTACTGTTTTAAAAGGGATGAAAGAAAAGAGAGACTAGGAACAAGGGGTATTTGTACACAATCATTGCAAGTGACAGGACAGACTAACAAAGGAATTATTGCATTGTATGTCATGTTAATGATAATGATGCTTAATAATCAATTGCTAGTCAGGATTGATTAACTCTGTGGATTAGTTTATTTAAAACAGAATAATATGTTGTGAAGAAACCATCATAGCAAACTGACTTACTTCTGGATGCAGCTTGCAAACTCACTGTAGGCTAACTAGCAGATAGATTCACAATACATGGAGTCCTTTAAAAATTAACTTTCTTTAAAGCAAGGTACATATACAAAAACTGTACTTCAATATTACCTCATTGACTGTAAAATGCTTTGTGACATCCTGATGATGTGAAAAGCATTATATAGATGCAAGTCTTTCTTTCTTATTGCTGGACCAAGATTTGTTTTGTAGCCTGGAGTTAAACTGGGCTTGTATGATGAAGATCTCTAAAGCCTGATGGATCTATTTATTGAAAGTGTACAAATTCTTATTCAGTCTGAAACTTGGTACAGCAAAAAGGGTATTCAGGTTTTCCTTAACGTGCAGAAGGAGGTGGAAAGCACTGCTATAAAGGAAAGGATATCAGTGGAATTTGTTTGTGTGGAGCCTCAGCACAGTCAAGAATATTGATATCATAGCATTTGCTCAGCGTGCGTGCTGTAAAACCTGAACAGAATAACTTAGAGATCATTTCTAAAGGTGAAAACTGAGGACATCAACAGCAAACGAATTCCCAATGCCCCTCTGGTGTGTGTCTTCAAAGGAAAGTGGTGCAAATTGCTCAATCTAGACAGGAAAAAGAACGAAACTGTTCCCGTTGGAGGAAAGGTTGAGAACCAGAGGATACCCCCTGAAGGTAATTTGAGAAAGAAACCAGAGATGACTTGAGGAAAAAAGTACTATTTAACATGTCAGTGGTTGCAAACTGGATTGCACTGCCTAACAATGTGATGGAGGCAGTTTCAAAAATGATCTTCAAATGGGAATTGAGTAATTATTCGAATAGAAAAACTTGCAGGAGCAACAGGGAAAAGGCGGGGGTGGGGGGTGGAACTTGTGCAATTGTTTAATTCCTTCATGGGACCTAGACATTACTGGCTGGGTCAGCATTTATTGCCGATCCCTAGTTGCCCTTGAAAAGATGGTAGTGAGCAGTTTCCTTGAACCACTGCAGTTCATGTGCTGTGGGTCGACCCACATTGCTACCTTGTCCATGCTGACCAGATATCCTAAACAAATCTAGTCCCATTTACCAACATTTAGCCCATATCCCTCTAAACGCTTCATAATCATCATCCAGATGCCTTTTCAATGCTGTAATTGTACTAGCCTCCACAACATCCTCTGGGAGCACATTCCATATCAGCACCACTCTGCATAAAAAAGTTGCCCCTTGCATCCTTTTTAAATCTTTCTTCTCTCACCTTAAACCTATGCCCTTTAATTTTGGACTCTCCCACCCCAAGGAAACGACCTTATCTATTTACCCTAACCATGCCCTGCATGATTTTATAAACCTCAAGAGGGTCACCCTTCAGCTTCCAATGCTCCAGCGAAAATATTCCCCAGTCTATTCATCCTCTCCCTATACCTGAAACCCTCTAACCCTGGCAACATCCTTTTTAAGATAAGAGTGGTGCTGGAAAAGCTCAGGAGGTCAGGCAGCATCCAAGGAGCAGGAAAATCAATGTTTCGGGCAAAAGCCCTTCATCAGGAATGGAGGCAGGGAGCCTCCAGGGTGGAGAGA
>NC_057711.1:116481855-116503393 GCF_004010195.1 Chiloscyllium plagiosum | reverse complement strand
AGGGAGGAGGTGTGGGCGTAGGTTTTGCAATTCCTGCGGTGGCAAGGGAGGGTGCCAGGATGGGAGGGTGGGTTGTTGGGGGGGGTCGTGGACCTGACCAGGTAGTCACGGAGGTAACGGTCTTTGCGGAAGGCAGAAAGGGGTGGGAAGGGAAATATATCTATGGTGGTGGGGTCCATTTGGAGGTGGCAGAAGTGTCGGCAGTTGATGTGGTTAATGCGAAAGTAGGTAGCATGGAAAGTGAGGACCGGTGGGTTCTGTTCTCGATACGGTTGGAGGGGTGGGGTTTGAGGGCGGAGGTGCGGGATGTGGATGAGATGCATTGGAGGGCATCTTTAACCACGTGGGAAGGGAAATTGCGGTCTCTAAAGGAGGAGACCATCTGGTGTGTTCTGTGGTGGAACTAGTCCTCCTGGGAGCAGATACGGCAGAGTCGGAGGAATTGGGAGTATGGGATGGCATTTTTGCAGGAGGTAGGGTGGGAAGAGGTGTAATCCAGGTAACTGTGGGAGTCAGTGGGTTTGTAAAAAATGTCAGTGTCAAGTCGGTCATTATTAATGGAGATGGAGAGGTCCAGGAAGGGGAAGGAGATGTCAGAGATGGTCCAGGTAAATTTAAGGTCAGAGTGGAATGTGTTGGTGAAGTTGATGAACTGCTCAACCTCCTCGCGACAGCACGAGGTGGCGCTGATGAAGTCATCAATGTAGTGGAGGAAGAGGTGGGCAGTGGTGCTGGAAGATGGACTTTCTACGTAGCCAACAAAGAGACAGGCCATACGTGTGCCCATGGTTACCTCTTTGGTCTGCAGGAAGTGGGAGGATTCGAAGGAAAAATTGTTAAGGGTGAGGACCAGTTCAGCCAAACGAATGAGCGCGTCAGTGGAAGGGTACTATTGGGGACGTCGGAAGAGGAAGAAACATTGGGCTTGGAGGCCCTGGTCATGGCGGATGGAGGTATAGAGGAATTGGATGTCCATAGTGAAGATGAGGCATTGGGAGCCGGGGAAAAGGAAGTCTTGGAGGAGGTGGAGGGCGTGGGTGCAGTTCATCAACTTCACCAACATCCTCCGCTACATTGATGATTGCATCGGTGCCACCTCGTGCTCCCGCGAGAAGTTTGAGCAGTTCAGCAACTTCACCAACATCCCCACATACGTTCGAGACACCACCGAGACAATTGTCAGAATGCACAGCTGGGAAAGAACAATTGTTTTTTCTATAAAGAAAGAATGTGAAGTTGGCCGGGTCATGGGAGGGGAAAATTAGAAAGAAAAGTTAATGAAAATAAAACATTATAATATCATGCAGTATAGAGCATTACCATTAATCTGGAGGTATGGAGAAATGATCATATGTTCAAACCTGACCTTAGCTGCTGAAAAACTTGAATTCAAATGTATAAATAAATCTGGAATACAAAGCTTTTACTAATCATAGTGATTATGAGGCTACTGGATTGTGATTAAAGAAAACTATCATGTTGCAGCTGTACAGGACATTGGTTAGGCCACTGTTGGAATATTGCGTTTAATTCTGGTCTCCTTCCTATCAGAAAGATGTAGTGAAACCTGAAAGGGTTCAGAAAAGATTTACAAGGATGTTGCCAGGGTTGGAGGATTTGAGCTATAGGGAGAGGCTGAACAGGCTGGGGCTTTTTTCCCTGGAGCGTCATAGGCTGAGGGGTGACCTTTATAGAGGTTTACAAAATTATAAGGGGCATGGTTAGGGTAAATTGGCAAAGTCTTTTCCCTGGAGTTGGGAGTCCAGAACTAGAGGGCATAGGTTTAGGGTGAGAGGGGAAAGATATAAAAGAGACCTACTCGGCAACTTTTTCATACAGAGGGTGGTACGTCTATGGAATGAGCTGTCAGAGGAAGTGGTGAAGGCTGGTACAATTGCAGCATTTAAGAGGCATTTGGATGGATATATGAATAGGAAGAGTTTGGAGGGATATGGCCTGGGTGCTGGCAGGTGGGACTAGATTGGGTTGGGGTATCTGGTCGGCATGGACGAGTTGGACTGAAGGGTCTGTTTTCATGCTGTACATCTCTATGACTCTATGACTTTCAGAGTAGGAAATTAATGTGGCGGGGGCTGGCAACCAGAAGAGAAAACAAGTAGGCAGTGAGGTGGAGACTGGAGACTGTAAGAATTATGAAGATAGCATTAATAAAGGGAAGAGTAGGCAGAGAACAGATGAGCGCAAAAGAACTGGTGGCCTGAAATGCATCTACTTTAATGCAAGGAGTATAGTGTGTAAGGCAGATGAACTTAGGGCTTGGATTGGTGCCTGGGAATATGACATTATTGCAATCACAGATACTTATTTCAAGGAAGGGCATGATGATTGGCAATTAAATGTTCCAAGGTATAGACACTTCAGACAGGACAGGGAGGGAATTAAAAGGGGGGTGGAGTTGCATTGCTGGTCAAGGACGATATCACGGCTGTGCTAAAGGAGCACACTATGGAGGTCTTGGGTAGTGAGGCATTATGGGTGGAGCTGAGAAATAAGAAGAGTGCAGTTACACTGGGGCTGTAATACAGGCCTCCCAACAGTGAGCATGAGGTAGAAGAACAAATAGGTAAACAGATTATAGCAAGATGTAAAGGCAATAGGGTAGTGGTGATGGGAGATTTTAATTTTCCCAACATTGACAGGGATACACTTAACGTCAGAGGTCTGGATGGGGTAGAATTTGTAAGAAGCATCCAGGAGAGTTTTCTAGAGCAGTATGTCAATAGTCTGGCGAGGAAGGGGCCATATTGGACCTGGTACTGGGGAATGAGCCAGGATAGGTGGTAGAAGTTGTGGTGGGGGATTACTTTGGGAACAGTGACCACAATTCTGTAAGTTTTAGAATACTCGCAGATAAAGAAGAGAGTGGTCCTAAGGGAAGCGTATTAAACTGGCCCAAGAGCTGAAAATGTGTTGCTGGAAAATTGCATCAGGTCAGGCAGCATTCAAGGAGCAGGCGAATCGACGTTTTGGGCATGAGCCTTTCTTCAGGAATGAGGTGAGATAAGGTGGGGGGAGGGGAAATGAGGAAACTGGAGAAGTCTGAGTTCACAAAGGATGAATGCAGATTCCTGTCCTCCTGTTCAATCACTCTGTAATATACAGACCTCTGAGATCTCCTTCTGATCATTGCCCATTTTACATTGTTCCACCACTTGTAGCTGTGCCTTCCATTTCCAAGACCTCAAACTGTGAACTTCCCTCCCAGAAACTCTCTACCTTTCTCTCTCCTCCTTTTAAGATGTTCCTTCAAACCTCCCTTTTTCTTCAAGCTCATTGCCACATGCCCTAAAATCTCCCCATAAGGCTTGGTGCCAAATTTTGATTGTTAATGATCCAGTGAATTTTGAAATATTTTACAATGCTAAAGGTACAGTGTGAAGGCAAGTTGTTATTTGTGTTATTACCAAAAGTATTAACCCAAACAGCAAAATAACCATGTAATCCAATTTCTATATGATTAAAACAAAGTACTCAACCAAGTAGACCTAGCTCATCCAGCTCACTAGCAAATTTTGATATGAATATATCAGCCACTTACTGAAGGGAGAACGTGAATGGGATACATTTGAATTTTAAGATGGAGTTGACAAGGTACTACAAATTTAGTAAGAAAAGAGCCCCTGATATTGGAGATGCTATATTAGAGGGATAGAGAATTGGCTATCTAATAGAAGACAGAGAGTTGGGATAATGGAGAATTTTCAGGATGGCAACATGTAACTTTTGGAGAGCTACAGATATCAGCCACTTTTGGAATATTGTGTGCAATTCCGGTCTCTCTCCTGTAAAAAGGATGTTGTGAAACTTGAAAGGGTTCAGAAGAGGTTTATGAGGATGTTACTAGGGTTGGACGGTTTGAGGTATAGAGAGAGTCTGAATAGGCTGGGGCTATTTTCCCTGGAGCATCAGAGGCTGAGGGATGACTTTATAGAGATTTATAAAATCGTGAGGGGCATGGATAGGGTAAATAGACCTTTCCCTGGGGTGGAGGAGTCCAAAACTGGACGGCATAGGTTTAAGGTGAGATGGGGAAGATGTAAAAGGGACCTAAGAGGCAACCTTTTCATGCAAATAGTGGTGTATGTATGGAATGACTTGCCAGAGGAAGTAGTGGAGGCTGGTACGATTACAACATGTAAAAGACATCTGGATGGGTATATGAATAAGAAGGGTTTGAAGGGATATGGGCCGGGTGCTGGCAGGTGGGACTAGATTGGGTTGGGATATCTGGTCAACATGGACAAGTTGGACTGAAGGATCTGTTTCCAGGCTGTATATCTCTATGACTCTATATCGGTACTGGTGCCATAATTATGTACATTATGTAAATTGAAAAAAATTGCACAAAGCCACAGAACAGAGGGATTTAGAAGTCCTCATCCACAAATCAAAAAAGCTTGCATATACTTTCAGCAAGTAATACGGACAGAAAATAGAATGTTGGAATGCAGTATAAAAATATAGAAGTTCAAAGTTTGTGAGAAGATTTGTAGCTCGGGTGCTCATTGTTGTGGTTCTGTTTGCCGAGCTGGGAATTTGTGTTGCAGACACTTCGTCCCCTGTCTAGGTGACATCCTCAGTGCTTGGGAGCCTCCTGTGAAGCGCTTCGGTGATCTTTCCTCCGCCATTTGTAGTGGTTTGAATCTGCCGCTTCCGGTTGTCAGTTCCAGCTGTCCGCTGCAGTGGTCGGTATATTGGGTCCAGGTCGATGTGCTTATTGATTGAATCTGTGGATGAGTGCCAAGCCTTTATGAATTCCCTGGCTGTTCTGGGAATTCACAGGAGGCTCCCAAGCACTGAGGATGTCACCTAGACAGGCAAAATGTCTGCAACACAAATTCCCAGCTCGGCGAACAGAACCACAACAATATAGAAGTCTTGCTAAAATGACACAAGGTACTAGTTAGACCACAGTTGGAATACTGTGAACGATTTTGGACCACTTATCCAAGGAATGATATAATGGCATTGGAGACAGTCCAGAGAAAGTTCACCACGCTGAAACTGAATATGGAGGAACTGTCGTATGAGGAGAAGTCGAATAGATTGCGATTGAGAGGCAACTTTATAGAAACATGCACGATTCTGAGGACACTTGACAGAGTAAATATGGAAAGGGTGTTTCTCCTTGCAGGAGAGTCTAGGACCAGAAGGCATAAACTCAAAGTAAGGGGTCGCCAAGTTTGGAAGGGGTGAGGAGGAATTCATTCTCTGAGGATCGTGAATCTGTGCAATTCTATACCACAGGAGACTGATGAGGCTGAGTTGTTAAGTAGATTCAAGGCTGAGATAGTCAGATTTTTAAACTGTAAGTGAATCAAGGGTAATGGCCAAAAGGCAGGAAAGTAGATTATCAGATCAGCCATGATCTCACTGCATAGCAGAACAGACTCTATGGGCTGAATGGCCTACTTCTGCTCCTATGTCTTATGGAGCTATTGTCCTTTTGACTAAACTCTACAACTTTTAAAGAGCTGTGCACATGCCTTTCATAACCTCAGGATATCCCAAAGTGTTTCACAGTGAGATTCATAAAATATAGTCACTGTGCTATAAATGTAGCAGCTAGATTTCAAGGTCCTACTACTATCTAAGCAATGCTGAGAGAAGGATAAATATTTGAGCAGGACAACCTGCTCCTCCTCAAAATAGTGCCATGCATGTCCTTTGAGGCACCAGGCATGGTCTCAGTTTGACATTACATTAGAAGACAGTGTTTCCTATGGGACAGCATTCTTTCAATGCAGCATTGGAAATGTCAGCCGAGGTCATAATTCAAGTCTCTGAAACCCATAGGTTTCTGACTCAGAGGTAAGGTATTACCCTGTGAGCACTTCACAACCACAAAATAGACATTTTGATCGCTCCTAATTAAAAAAAATAGAAATTGTCATTCAACGTTAGGAGTCACTGTTTGAATTAAATGCACTGATTTGATCATGGTCTTGTCAGCTGTTTTGCAGTACAATGTCTGGCTGTGGCCTAGACCAATAACCTCTGGGTATTGTTGCATTTCAAAAGATTTCCTTTAAACCTACAGTAACCTCAATCTGAGTCAGTACAATTATATTCAACTGTATCTGAGTTTCATTAGGCAAAAGTGAGGACTGCAGATGCTGGAGATCAGAGTCAAGATTAGAATGGTGCTGGAAAAGCACAGCAGGTCAGGCAGCATCAGAGGAGCAGAAAAATCGACATTTCGGGCAAAAGCCCTTCATCAGGAATGAGGCCATGCGCCCGGGTAGCTCAGTCGGTAGAGCATCAGACTTTTGCCATGCGCCTAAGTTTAATTAACCTAGCTACCTTCAACATCATTGTTTAAATAAGTGGACACATTCTCCTCCCTGCTTTTATCTTTTTTGAACAGTTACTGTTGAAAGAAAGCTCCTATCATCCTCTGCACTTTCTGATCTACACTGGCCTCTGGTCCTCCAGCACTTCAATATTAAAATTAACATTCTTGTTTTAAAAGCCCTCAATGGTCTATCTCTGCAAGCTCTTCCAACTCTGTAATCTTCTTAAATATATTCAAAACTGGCCTCTTGAACATGTCCAGTTTTAATCCTTCAATCATGAACTGCCCTGCCTCCAGCTAACTGAGCCCCGAGTTCTGAAATTCTCTCTTTAAACTTCTCCACTTCTTCTTTCTCCTCATTTACCTCACTCTAAATCTATCTTTTTGAACACGTTTTAGGTCACTTCTCTTAATATCTCCTCATGTGGCTTGGACTCATATTTTGTTAGAAGAAGCAGATTAGAAGGTTTTACTCCATTGAAGGCACAGTACAAATACAAGACGTTGTTGTATCAGGTGCATGGCTGTCTCAAGGAAAGCTCCTAGTTTTTCATAGCAAGGGGCAGGTAACATGAACACATTTTTGCCAGGTTGGAGCAAAGACTTGGGATCTCGAGGAACTGAATATTTATTTCCAGGACACTGCTGGGAGTAACACCTGGGAATGAAATAATGAGAGCATTTCCTTTGAGCATTTATTTGTTGTAAAAATATTAGAGAGGGGATTATTAAAAGCTGTTGTATTTACAGTCCAGCAAAATACAAGTCATATAATAAATAACTTTCTCACACAGGAAATAACAGGAGACAATACAGTCCCTCAAGCAAATCTACTTTTCAATGTGATCATGGCCGATTTTGATCAAATTTTGCATGACTGCCTTCATCCATGTCATTTTAATACCTTTGGTTAACAAAAGCTTTGTCAATCTCGGTATTAAAATCAGCAGTTAATCTAGCATAAATTACCATTTATGCATTTATATTATCCTTTGTATAGTTGTTATCCTTGACCTTGGGAACCCTTGAGCGGTGAATTGTATATTGATGGGCTTTGTCTTAATTTTTTGAAATATATGATTTATCATTAATATAGGGGCTGGAGTATGGTGACTTAAAACACTTTTCACTGTATTTTTTGTAAAAATACAAGTGACAATAAATTACTATTCTATTAATATTGTACGCTTACAGACAAAAAGTCTGTCTGTTATTTTTCAACTCTGTCTTCTAGCCTTAGACATTCTGACCAAAGAAAAGAGTTTCTCTCTATCCACCTTTTTTGTTCCCCTTAAGAGTTGTAAAACTTCAATCAAATCACCCCACAATCTTCTAAATTTAAGGCAATCCAACTTTAGATTGCATAATTTCTCCTCACGTAACACTTGGAGTTCATGTATCATTCTAGTAAAATCGATGTTGCACTGCCTCCATTGCCAATATATAATTCCTGAGTTGCAGAGCGCAATACTGTTCCAGGTGTTTTATATATAGGGTTTTCTGTAGCTCAATTATTACATCCATCCCCTTGCATATAGACATCTGGATCTATAGCCCAATATGAAATTAATCAATTTCCTTATTTGTATACTAATTCATGACATTTTAATGACGTGTACGTACACTGGCAAGTCTATTTGGGCCTCTACTGTTCTAGCTTTCCAACCTTTAGAAGCTTTGTATTTTTTAAGTCCAAATATATTTACTTTTATATTAACTTTCATTGAAATCAATTTGCCACAGTTTTACACTTGCACTTAGACTATTCATATCACTTTGTCAGTATAGTAGTATATTCAGAAGCATAAGATTATGATGTTATCATGTTAAGGAGTCATAGAGATGTACAGCATGTAAACAAACCCTTCAGTCCAACTCCTTCATGCCAACCAGATATCCTAAATAAAGCTAGTCCCATTTGCCAGCACTTGGCCCATATCCTCCTAAATCCTTCCTATTCATCCAGGTCCCTTTTAAATGTTGTAATTGTACCAGCCTCCACCACTTCCTCTGGCGGTCATTCCATATGCACACCATATGCGTGAAAAAGTTGCCCCTTAGATCCCTTTTAAATTTTTCCCCTCTCAACCTAAACCTATGCCCTCCAGTTCTGTGCTACCCCATGCTAGGGAAAAGACCTTGTCTATTTACCCTATCTGTGCCCGCCCCCCATGATTTTATAGACCTCTATAAGGTTACCCCTCAGCCTCCAACGCTTCAGGGAAAACAGCCCCAGCCTGTTCAGCCTCTCCTTATAACTCGAATCCTCCAACCCTGGCAACGTCCTTATAAATCTTTTCTGACCCCTTTCAAGTTTCACAACATCCTTCCTACAGAAGGGAGACCAGAATCGCACACAATATTCCAAAAGTGGCCAAATATATGCAAATTTGACAATCAACTGAATCATTAAAATACATAAACAAATTAAGGTTTTTAACAAGCCTGTGAAGATTAGATGTATTGGACAAACAGTTATAAGGGTTCTTGTGACAAAACCTCCAGAAACACATGCATCCAATGTTGGTGACACAGCTGGATCTGAATTACAGACACCAATCCTAGCATAAATACATCCCAAGATCTTAGTGAATGCTTTTTTTGTAATAATCATCCTCCGTAGTTGATAACTCAAACAGTTTGAGCAGTCAGCATCAATTCTTTCCACTTGGATGGAATCTGTCAAAAAGCCAAGATTAAAGATCCCATGTTGTTTTCAGACCAAGCAGGGTACAGCAAGTGTCATTAGCCTGGTCACATTACACAACATTCCTACCAGAACCACACATCTGCCTGTATTGCTTGTAAGACAATGCTTTTCACTGTGCCTCGGTACACGTGACAATAAATTCATTTTAATTCAATTACAGGGTTTCACATGATTTTCTTTTAAGAAACAAAAAAAATTCAATTCTAGTTTTTCTTTCACTTCATTAATTTTGTTGATTATTATTTTCTAATTAGTGCTTTCCAACTGGATTTAGGCCTATCATTTTAGGGTGGGGTCAACAGTTTGCTCTTATGACACATCTCAGATTGTTTACGACATTATAGGTGCTATATAAATGTAAGTTCTTGCTATTTAGATTCTTTCATGGAATTTGACCGTTGCTGGAAAAACCAGCATTTATTTCTCACCTCTAATTGATCCTTAAAGGCGATGGTGAGTTGCCTTCTTGAACCATTGCCGTCTTTGTGATTTAGATACACAAATGGTGCTGTTAGGGAGAGAGTTCCATGGTTTTGACCTAGTAACAGTGAAAGATGGCAATATACTTTCAAGTCAGTATATTGTCTGGCTTGGAGAGAAATGCATCTAATGCCTTTGTCCTTCCAGTTGGCAAGGGCCACAGATTTGAAAGATGCCATTGCAGAAATTTTGATGAGTTTTTGCAGTGCCTCTTGTAGATGGGACACACTGTTACCATCATGAATCAGTGGTGAAGACAGTGAATATTGAAGGTGGTGGGTAGGGTATCAATCAAATAAATTGTGTTGTCTTGGATGATGCACAACTTCTTCAGTCTTTATAGAGTTGCTCTTATCCTGGAAAGTGGAAAATATTCAATCAAACCCTTGCCTTATGCCTTGTAGATAGCTGAGCTTTGAGACATGAATAGATAAATAACTTGCAGCAGAGTTCCAGCCTCTGACTTTTGTCCATAGTATTTTATGTGGCTGGTTCAGTTAAATTTCTTGCCAGTGGTGGAAGGATGATCACAGTGGGCTGGGATGGGGTTCAGCAATGGACTGTTATGGTGAGATGGTTCACTTCCATCTTGTTCATTATCTGGCACTTGTGTGGCATGAACTTTATTTGCCTCTTATCTGATCCCAAGCCTGGATGCTGTCCAGTTCTTGCTGGGTATGTTGTCCATCATGACATCAACATTTAGTTTAATGGTGCCTTTTGGTTGAATACATGTGGCATATTATATAGTTTTCCTCATAGTGCCTGCCTTGCTTTGATTTGGGAACTTCCTTGGGGGCATGTGCAAGTTTGATGTTATTTTGCAGAGAAGAGGAACTCCAGCATAATGTTTAGGGATTTGTGGGAAAAGATAAGCTACCCCATTTCGCCCATGTTCCCCTATCTTGTCTTCCTCATCCCTCTCCTACTCTGATGCTTGGACCTTCTGCACAGAGGTGACCATGGAGTACATATGGTGCCAGTTGACTCAATGCTTTTGCTGTTTAGTGGGCACTGCCAGGACTATTACAGTAATATCATAATTTGAATTTATAAACCTCATTGTGCGAGTCTAAATAACTTGCACGTTTATAGTGTCATTTACGACCTCAACTCCCCAGAGGCAATGAAATATTGCCAACTTCGAAGAGTCAAAACGCAGCAAGCTCCCATAAATAGAAATGTGAGATTGACCACCTGTTTTCCTGATATTGGTTCAGAGATGAAGAGAGACTAGGACCACGCCAACTCTCATCTCCCCCCGCCCCGGAGGGAGCCAATGTATTATCTCATTCGAGAGACAGCACCTGTCCTTTACTATTAGCCTGAATTTTGTGTGCGAGGGATTTGAACGCCCAAACTTGCAACTCAATATTCACGAAGATTACTCAGTGAACGTTTTGGTAACATCTCGTATGAAATTAATTTTCATGTCCCATACCTCTTCTAAATGCGAACTTTGTCGCTGAATCCTTGGATTACGAGCATTCACGGACTTCCAAATTTATACTGGGCGTTCCCAACCTTTGCTACATGTGGAGCAGCACACGTTTGGGGGAGGGGGGGGGTTCCACAGATTAAAGGGGTGGCACATCCACCAGTTTTAAAATGTTCTACGACACATTTATACAATGAAAGAAAAGAATTGAGCTCCTTCTAATAAATGAAATGATGAAGGTTCAGAGCCCTTCGGTCGAGGTCGATGTGCCCCTGCATCAACCTCCCTGCTCCCCCTCGGCTGCAGTGGATGCTCCCGAACCTTGAATAAGAATGTTGTGAGCAGCTGAGCTGTGAGTTTCAGGGAAGCCTCCACAGACTGGGGGTGGGGAAAAATACAACAACTTTTATGTTTAATCTGTAACTCAATTCATTGTGGGGAAGGATTCAAACCAATTCTGATGTGAAAAACAGCTGGGAACAAATCCAGCTCGTCGTTTCATCAGGAAATGCCCGTCAGGAGAGGCGAGGTGAATTAATTAGCATCTTTTTGACCGATTCCTTCCGCCCTTTGTGTTTCGCCTAAACAATGCAATTTAACCTAAGAAACAGTTTACCTTTTGGGGGGGGGAAACAATTCATTAAATCCTGTTTTAAGCTTAATGCGTACATTTCTCCCCCTCTTCTAGGGGAAATAGCGTTCCCATGAACATGGATTAAATTTAATCCTAGAATTAAATAAAGTTGGCTGAGTATTAAATTGTACGTATACTTCGTAATTGTAAGGCCCTTTGCGGAAAGAATGGAACTTAATTATTTCAAAGAGCTGGCACGATGGGTCGATTCGCCATGTATTGTAAATGTGATTAATAAGAGGTTGAATCTGATTTTTTTTTTAAAAACTGGGCCAAGTGTAATCTGAGTTGGAATCTGTGTTACCACAGTGCACAAAAGATGGGTATCATACCTTGTTGCAATTGTCTATCTGTTCGAGTAGTGCGTTGATTTAAGATGGAAGTGAATAAAAGAATTCGGTGACTAGAGATTTAGTTGCTTTGACCCATGAAGTAACGTGCTTTCCCTCTTCATTTTAAGCACGGTTTAAACGCCATCTGTAGAGGGAATGATCACCTCAAACTCTGATTTTTTTTTGTGTGTTGAAATAGTGGGAATGAGTGACCAGCAGTTTGCTGAGAGGCAAATTCCTCAGGAACTGAACTGATGAGACTGTTTGCACTCTGTTATTTGTCAACCATTCCGTCGTCTCGTGTATTGTTTGAAAAATAGAAGATCTCACTTTTTACAATGTGTGTTAATTTCGCCATTAAGGGTGGGATTTCTTGCTTTAAAAATAATGTGCTGGGTCCACAAACTTCTAAGCCCTGCAAACAGATAAGTTAGGAAATTGACCAGCATATCTTTCAAAAGTAAAATGTCAGTACGGTGGTGGGTGGGTGGAAGGCTTTGTTATTGAATACCAATGCGGTAGATTTTTGGCTTCGATTTGTGGGAATGTTATTTATTAAATAACAATAGGAAGTACTATTTGAATTGGTTGAGTTTCATTTAGAATATCGTGTGCAGCTTGGGCACTCCGCTTAGGAAGTGTGCCTGTCATGTTAAAGGTACAGTGCAAATTCATTCAACCGTGAATGAAAGGTTGTACTTTATGAAGGAAGGTTCTTTAAAGTGGGAAATCTTTCGCAGACGGGTAAAAGCTTTTCAAAATTCTTAATGTCTTGTGCAAAGGTCAATAATAAAGAAAATTGTTAGTCAATGGTAATTGGAGACATGGGTTTGGGATTAGTGTAATGAATGGATATGAAATATTTTGTCATAAATGGAGATTAACATTCCTAATTTGAAAGTCAAGTAGATAACTCCTTGAAGCAAAAAGAAACACAAATATGGGTGAAGTGGAATAAATCCCAGTGCTTTGGGATGACGTGCAGTGAATATCCACCTTGCGTATGAATCAGTAGTTCTGTATTTCATTTGGACTCTAGTGTTCTGTTCCTGAGGTTTCACATACGAGATGCAATTTGCGCACACTGACTTCTGCAAACAGTTAGTTTATTAAAGTTTGTACAAGCTGGGTGACCCCTTTTTGACCCTTTTACAGGCATGTGAAGTAGAGTCAAAAAAAGAGACCCCGAACAAGGAAAATAGATTCCTTTTACGTAGAGGTCAGTTGGCAATGCTTATAGATACACTGGCCACTTTCTCTCTTCTCCTCTTTCTCTCCCCCCCCCCCCCCCAAACCACATGTCATCCCAGGTACAATGGTAAAATGAGATATCATTCTCAGAAATAATGGTAATGCCCTAACCCTAGAGGATCATTATGCTGATGATTTCCTGACTCAGTGATTTCTCCAAGATAATATAGATGCGATGTGTCCTAGTTTTGGGGTTATCTTGCAAATGAGTCTGGGCTCTACCTCTTCCTCAGACAATGTAGGTGTGATACGCCTCAGCATTGGGGATGATCATACAAGCAAACATGATTGGCTGGGGATTGCTATGAAAGTATGGAAGAGATGTTGGGGCCGCAGCTGTTCACGTTATATATTAATGATCTGGATGAAGGGACTGGGGGCATTCTAGCGAAGTTTGCCGATGATACAAAGTTAGATGGACAGGCAGGTAGTACTGAGGAAGTGGGGAGGCTGCAGAAGGATCTAGACAGTTTGGAGGAGTGGTCCGGGAAATGGCTGATGGAATTCAATGTGAGCAAATGCGAGGTCTTGCACTTTGGAAAAAAGAATAGAAGAATGGATTACTTTCTAAACAGTGAGAAAATTCGTAAAGCCAAAGTACAGAGGGATCTGGGAGTGCTAGTTGAGGATTCTCTAAAGGTAAACATGCAAGTTGAGTTCCTGATTAAGAAAGCGAATGCAATGTTATCAATTATCTCAAGAGGGTTGGAATATAAAAGCACTGATGTGCTACTGATATATAGATTGATAAATTCTTGATGTCACAAGGAATGAAGGGCTACGGGGAGAATGCGGGTAAGTGGAGTTGAAATGCCCATCAGCCATGATTGAATGGCGGAGTGGACTCGATGGGCCGAATGGCCTTACTTCCGCTCCTATGTCTTCTGGTCTTATGGAGATTGAATGAGAGTTTAATTTGATAATAGTAGGGGGAGTAGTAGCAAATGACTGTCTAATTGTTGTGGGGGTGTCATTCGCATTCCTGCCTGACTGTTGCCCCCACCCACTTCCAGAACATTCAGTCAGTGCAGTTTAACCCTTTGATATTACTTTAATGTCCAGATAGAGATTCCCATTTAATCTCTTAACCTTACACGAGTACTTGATGGCCAGCGAATGTGTGGTTGATGACGCAGATGATCAGAGTGAGAGATTCCTGGTTGTACATGTGAAAGTAAGAACATTGGGGGCGGGCGGCGGGGAAACGGCACGGTGGCTCAGTGGTTAGCACTACCGCCTCACAGCACCAGGGTCCCAGGTTTGATTCCAGCCTTGGGTGACTGTCTGTGTGGAGTTTGCACATTCTCTCCGTGTCTGTGTGGGTTTCCTCCCACAGTACAGTCCAAAGATGTGCAGATCAGGTGAATTGGCCATACTAAATTGTCCATAGTGCTAGCTGCATCATTCAGAGGGAAATGGGTTTGGGTGGGTTACTCTTTGGAGGGTCGGTGTGGATTGGTTGGGGGCCTGTTTCCACACTGTCGGGAATTTCTAATCTAAATCTAAACCTAAACATTGAATTCTTGATTGTCACTATTCGTAGATCCAGAATGCAAAATAGATATAAATGTGCATGTTTTCCCAGCATCCCAATTGAGCTATAGCACACCACAATGTTCTGGGATAGACATAATGTGCTTTAATTTCTGTCTATCGGACAGAAATCCTTTAGGAAGAAAATCATTAGAAAATAACATAATCGAAAGAGTAACCAAAATTGTGCAACAATGCATGAGTATTGCAAATATCCACATGGCCCTTAACTCTGGAATTCCCATTGTAAACCTTGCTATATCTTCTCCATAAAGCCTCGCTTCTCCCTCAACCCTTTTTGATTTCACTCCCATAATTCTTGATTCCCTGAGTTTTTTTTCCCTGTTCCAGGCTTGCTTGTAATCCACTATAGAGAATATGCAGCCCTCTGGGATGTAGTGTTCAGAAGAATCATGGCTCTTTTGAGTGAGGGGGTTTCTCCTGCTTCTTTTGATCCTGATGAGTGGCCCCTTGTACTAAGACTCTGCTGCCTTTTTTTTTTACCTCTGACCAGTGGAAACATCATTGATAATCTTATGGCATCTTATTGAGAAACCTGTAAGGTTCTGACAGGGCAGATATTGAGGGATGTTTCTCCTTTTTGCAAATTTGGATCTGGGAACCACAGATTAAATTTGGAGGTGGTTTGCATATTTGGAACAAAGGTGAGAGGGCACTCGTTCTTGAAGAGTTGTCTTTGGTGTTCCCACAGAGAATGGTGGAGTCTGGGTCACTTAATGTGTTTGAAGCTGGTTTACAGATTTTTTGATCAGGGATCAGATGGAAAAGTGGAGTTAATGCCACAGTCAGATCAGCCATGATCTCATTGAGTGACAGCGCCTACTCCTTCTCCTAATTGTTGTGTATTTGCTATGCTTTTGGTTACATGTCCCAATACTGTACATCCTTTGTGGAGTTCAGTGCCAGATCTTGTTTGATTATTCTCATGTCTTAATCTGCTTTAAAAGATGCTCAATACATCGTAATTGTTGCAATGCTAGATTCTATAAGGAAAAATGTTGAGTATAAATCTGTCATTAATTTACATGTTGGTTTGGCATCTGTAGTAGAAAAAATGACAGCTTGTACTATTAAGGAAATTTTGAGTAATTGCTTAAAATGCAGTCATTGAAAGCTAATTATAGTTTTGTATGAGCATGGAATGAATGTTTTGACCAGTTGCTTCCTTGAGGCACAGAAATCATCAAGGTTTGAAGGTTATGATGGGCTTAGATAAGCTAGATGAGGAAAATACATTTTCATAGGTGACCAAGACTAGTTGACCCATATTTAAAGCTTGGGCAAGAATTACATGGGCATATGAGGAATTAGTATTAGCCTTATTGTCAGATGTACCTGCATGAGTACAGAGAAAAGTTTACAAGTTACTGCTGATGGTGTCTTAGGTACAAATGTACCAAGGTACAGATTCTTAAGTAGGAGAAAGTGAGGACCGCAGATACTAGAAATCTGTGTCAAGAGTGTGGGGCTGGAAAAGCACAGCCAGCCAGGCAGCATCTGAGGGAGCAGGAGAGTTACTGTTTCGGGCGTAAGCCCTGATGAAGGGTTCTGCCCGAAACATCAATTCTTCTGCTCCTTGGATGTTGCCACACCTGCTGTGCTTTTCCAGCATTACACTCTTGACACAGATTCTTCAAATTCTAAGGGGAAAAATAAAGAAATAAAAAGTCTACCTTTTACAGACCTTAGTGTATGCAAGTTCAAAATCATAGGACTAAATTAGAAAACTACAGAAATAAAAAGTTTAGGTTAACAGTCCTTCCAACCCAGACCATGCCAGTACCTCTCCTCCAGACCACGCTGGGCTTCACCTCAAGGTTGTCAAGGTGGGGAATGCTGGGAGTCCCACTCTGGATTCACCTTGAGGCTCATGGGCCAAGGAAGAACTTTTTACTCATAAATTGTAATGATCTGGAACTTGCTGTTCTTGAGGGCAGTGGAAGCAAAATCAGTCAAATGATTTTGGAAAGGAATGATGGTACTTATAGGAAACTAATGAGCAGGGCTTTGGGGACAAAATGTGGAAATGGTACTGGCTACTCTGCAGGGAGCTGGCATGATGGGCTTAATGACCACCCTCTAGACAATAAATGTCTCTTTCACCCCTCCTCCCCTTCTCAGTGTTTGTCTGGGGGGGGCTATAGAATTATGTAGAAATTTACAGCACAGAAACTAGTACAGTTTGTGTCGGTCCTCCTGTTTTTGCCACAGAGTCTTTCCCTATTTTATTTTCTTCATCTTCCCCTCGCTGTATCCTTCTGTTTACAGAATTTCATAATTATTACTTCCTGCTGGCTTTCCCCCACAAACCTGCACATTTTTTCTATTCAAATGATCATCTAATGCCCCTCTGAATGTCTCTTGCTGCTGTAACTACTACTACTGTTAAGTGAATCTATAATAAATGGAAGCATCTTCATGGGGAATATAAACATCTCCAACTTCTTGAGTGGAATAGTTTTCCTGGTGCAGGGCTTTTGCACGAAATGTCGATTTTCCTGCTCCTCTGATGCTGCCTGACCTGCGCTTTTCCAGCATCCACTCTTATCTAAACTCTGGTTTCCAGCATCTGCAGTCCTCACCTTTGCCTGGAATAGCTTTCTCCTGTGCTCCACATACTCGAACCTATCACCTTCTCCATCTTTCCTGTCTAAAGTAAAGACCCTAATTTGTTCAGAATTTGTTGATAGTTTTACTCTTTCAATTTGTATATCAACTCTCCAACTTTAGCTTAAACTCTAGGCGCCTTTCGACCTCGACATTATAATTGTGGCTTGTACCTTTCTCAGTCAATTTCTTACCCACACTACAATACCCACTGACTTGAAGTTGTGTGTCAGCCGTTTTTATGCAGAACTTTAGCAAAAGCTTTCTGGAAGTTTGGGTTCATTATGTCATAGAGCAGCCTATTGTGAACCTTCTGACAAAAGGTCAAGGGTGACTGCTGGCAGCACTGTGTTGATTGCAGTTGATTATTTAACTTGCACAGGTAATCTTCACATTTTCATTGTTTCTATTACTTTTCCAGTTTTGTTGATGCAAAATTAATGGATCTCTAGTTACCCAAATTGGCTGTACTACTTGTGTCTTTTTCAAACCAGTTTCCTTTTTTCATCACCAGCTTCACAATGACTGCTTCGTTCTTGTTTCAAGCCCTTCCACAGCCTTGCCCCTCTCGATCTCCCATCTCCATAACCTTCTGCAGCTCCACAACCCATCAACATACAATATCTGGGCTCTTGTATTTCCCCAGTGTTTAATCATTGCCCTGTCAGCAGTCATGCTACCATTGCCTTAATCTCTGTGTGTGTCGGGGCATTTTCTAAAACCTATCTTTTTGACCTTACTTTTAGATTTCTTGTGCTCGTAACTCCTTATGTGGCATTTGATTCGATAAATAATTTAGTGAAATGCTTTACATTAAAGGAGTTTGAAATACAAATTGTTATTCTTTGGTTGAATACTTTTTGAGAAGTAACTATGTCATGCAGGTCCATTATTTCCAACTTCTCTTTTGGCTCAAAGCTTGCATATTTGAGGGATATCCTCTTTTCACTTAACCAAAGTATTGTTTCAAATGCTGGAATATTTCTTTGTAATATTGGTGTCTCGTTTTGGGGAGATGGTGCAGTGGTAGTGTTACTAGACGAGTAACCCGGAGACCCAGTCTAATGTTCTCGGACCGTTGGTTCAAATGTTACCAAAGCTGCTTGTGGGACTTAATTCCTGATTTATTAATTTGGTTTGAAAGCTAGCTCTAGCGAAGGTGCCATGAGGCTCTCTGTTTTTGTAAAAACCATCTGTTTCACTTGTAAACTTCAAGGAAGGAAAATCTGTTATCTTTACATGGTCCGACCCGCATGTGACTTCAAACCTAGTAATGCGGATGACTCTTGACTACCTGCTGAAATGGCCTAGCAAGTCACTCAATTTAAGGGAACTTGGTGAGGGGTAAGAAATACTGTTCCTGTCAGAAGTGCCCACATCCCATTTAAGGAATAGGTTGGCTTGGGAAAGAAATCTGCTGTCATTAAATATGTTTAAAATTGTTGTATTTTTGCATTAGTTTTCTTAAGATTGCTTCCTAGAAGTTTTGAATAACTTTCTTTCTTGGCTTGTTTCAAAATGTAACCATGTTTGTTTAGTCCCTATTGTACGTGAGCTCTACCAGCTCAGCGAGCAAACTTACAAACGATCCACAACCTGAGCTACAAATCTTCTCCAAAATTTCAAACACCACAATGGACGCAATACACTCAAACTAGCTGGAAGATGGGAAACCAACTCCATCCAACGGAGCACTACCGGCCAACAACTGTACTTCCTACACAAATGCCACTATGGCCGCAGGATGCTATGAGAAATGATAAATAATGCCCACAATCGATTTCACAAATGCGAATGAGAAATTTTGTGTCAAGAAGCTCTGTAAACTAACGTGACTGACCGTGAATGGACAAGTTCGCTAGAATGAGCCATCAACACAATCCAAAGATGTGCTGATCAGGTGAATTGACCTCGCTAAATTGCCAATAGTGTTAGGTGCATTAGTCAGGGGTAAACATAGGGTAGGGAAATGGGTCTGGGTGGGGTTACTCTCTGGAGTGTCGGTGTGGACTTGTTGAGCCGAAGGGCATGTTTCCATACTGTAGGGAATCTAATCTAATCTAAACACTAAACAACAGCAGATCAAGACACAGAAAAGATTAGCCCTCCAAGAAAATCTGGCCAAGCTTATGCACAGCAATAACACGGACAATTCAGAGACTTGGATAAAGAACCTGTCGGACCGACCGCACTCCGACACAGAAAAAGCCATCCTAGTACGCGGGATGAGCTTCAACTACAGGGACGTGGACAAAAAGACTTCCTAGCAGCACTGGAATCCACCCTGAAAGACAACAGACTTGTGGAAGAAATCCAGCAGGCTATCAGACAGACAGTAGGACAAACACTAAACAGAAAGAAAGAAGGGAACACCCTCAACACACTGGAAAGGACAGCTCTGGAAGGACTCCAAAACACACACACATCATAATTCTACTGGCAGACAAAGGGTGCATGACCATCATCCTGAACAGAACACAGTACAGAGAGAAAGCAAACATGCTATTCTCAGATACCAGTACCTGCCAATAGGTGGTGATGGACCAGACTCTACAGCGAAAAAACTACCAGCTCAGCGAGCAAACTTACAACCTGAGCTGCAAATCATCTTCTCCAAAATCTCTCAATGATTATATTGGGTAACGCTTGAGGCACCTCTCAACATTCACTGTTTCAGACCCTTACTTCCTCATATAACATTACTTGGCCCTTAATCACGTTGCATGTGCCAGTTTGCTGTGTAGAGATGGGCTGTTGTGTTTCCGAAATAGCAAGAATTGCATTTCACTCAGAACTTACTTTACAATGTCTTCTAATCATGAAATCAAAGTTTCTGTTTTGCACAAGTGCAGTTTAGAGCTCCCCTTATGGGATTTCTGATCCGATTAGAGGCATCATGGGTAAAGTTGGTGTTTGCCTCTTTTTGTTCCTAATCAGCCTTGAACTGAATAGCTTGCAGGGCTGTTTCAGAGGGAAGTTGAGAATCAAACACATTGTGGTCTGGAGTCCCACGTAGGCCAGATCAGGTTAAAAACAGACTTTGTTCCCTGAGGGAAATCAGTTTTCATAAAATCCCTACAGTGTGGAGACAGGCATTTTGGCCCAACAAGTCTACACCCACCCTCCAAAGAGGATCCCACCCTATTACTTTACATTTCCCTGCCTAATGCATCAAGCCTACACTTCCCTGAACACTGGGAAATTTAGCATGGCCAATTCACCTAATTTGCGCATCTTTGGACTGAAAGGAAATCCACATAGACAATCACCTGAGGCTGGAATCGAACCCAGGTCCTTGGCACTATGAGACAGCAGTGCTAACCACTGAGCCACTTTGTCCTTTAAACAACAATTGATGACAGTGGTCTTGTCACCATTACTGAGACTAGCTTAGAATTGAAGATTTTATTAATGAAATTCAAATACCACCGATAGCCGTAGTGGGCTCTTAGCCAATGCCCCAGAGCATAATTGGGGCATTTGGGTTGCTAGTCCAGTTGTATTACCACTACTCTATGTCTTCCCTGGAATTATGAAGCTCAATTCATGTATTTTGAGCTCCACTGAGATTTATTTTGAGGAAACTTGAGAAGCAAAATAGTTTAATTTTTCCAGGGATGACCAGTGGAATATTCTTGCGGCTTTGTCAGGAATTTGGATCTTGTATTTTAAACTGTTGCCACATGTCAAAACATTATCAGATATTCCTGTTCTGGTATTTGAATTGCAGATGAAAATATCTCTAACATGTAACCATACAATTGCAGAATTGCTGATAGTGAGGGCAATTTGAATCTGGAGCAGGTTAACACACCCAAAACCCTCGGATTTTAACTTTCCAAACAACGACTGGGACTGCCATAGTGTTAGAGGTTTAGATAGAGAGGAATTTCTTAAGTGTGTACAAGACAATTTTCTGATTCAGTATGTGGATGTACCTACTAGAGAAGGTGCAAAACTTGACCTACTCTTGGGAAATAAGGCAGGGCAGGTGACTGAGGTGTCAGTGGGGACTTTGAGACCAGCGAACATAATTCTATTAGATTTAAAATAATGATGGAAAAGGATAGACCAGATATAAAAATTGAAGTTCTAAATTGGAGAAAGGCCAATTTTGACGGTATTAGGCAAGAACTTTCAAAAGTTGATTGGAGGCAGATGTTCGCAGGTAAAGGGAGCTGGAAAATGGGAAGCCTTTAGAAATGAGATAACGAGA
>NC_057711.1:116480981-116481485 GCF_004010195.1 Chiloscyllium plagiosum | reverse complement strand
AGAAGTGATTGCTGGGTCTCTTGCTGAGATATTTGTATCATCGATAGTCACCGGTGAGGTGCTGGAAGACTGGAGGTTGGCAAACGTGGTGCCACTGTTTAAGAAGGGCGGTAAGGACAAGCCAGGGAACTATAGACCAGTGAGCCTGACCTCGGTGGTGGGCAAGTTGTTGGAGGGAATCCTGAGGGACAGGATGTACATGTATTTGGAAAGGCAAGGACTGATTCGGGATAGTCAACATGGCTTTGTGCATGGGAAATCATGTCTCACAAACTTGTTTGAGTTTTTTGAAGAAGTAACAAAGAAGATTGAGGGCAGAGCAGTAGATGTGATCTATATGGACTTCAGTAAGGCGTTCCATAAGGTTCCCCATTAGCAAGGTTAGATCTCACTGAATACAGGGAGAACTAGTCATTTGGAGACAGAACTGGCTCAAAGGTAGAAGTCAGGGTGGTGGTGGAGGGTTGTTTTTCAGACTGGAGGCCTGTGACCAGTGGAGTGCCA
>NC_057711.1:116438087-116480933 GCF_004010195.1 Chiloscyllium plagiosum | reverse complement strand
AAAATTGGAGGTGTAGTGGACAGCGAAGAGGGTTACCTCCAATTACAACAGGATCTTGACCAGATGGGCCTATGGGCTGAGAAGTGGCAGATGGAGTTTAATTCTAATAAATGCGAGGCGCTGCATTTTGGGAAAGCAAATCTTAGCAGGACTTATACACTTAATGGTAAGGTCCTAGGGAGTGTTGCTGAACAAAGAGACCTTGGAGTGCAGGTTCATAGCTCCTTGAAAGTGGAGTCGCAGGTAGATAGGATAGTGAAGAAGGCGTTTGGTATGCTTTCCTTTATTGGTCAGAGAATTGAGTGCAGGAGTTGAGAGATCATGTTGAGGGCTGTACAGGACATTGGTTAGGCCACTGTTGGAATATTGCGTGCAATTCTGATCTCCTTCTTGTCGGAAAGATGTTGTGAAACTTGAAAGGGTTCAGAAAAGATTTACAAGGATGTTGCCAGTGTTGGAGGATCTGAGCTACAGGGAGAGGCTGAACAGGCTGGGGCTGTTTTCCCTGGAGCGTCGGAGGCTGAGGGGTGACCTTATAGAGGTTAACAAAATTATGAGGCATAGATAGGATAAATAGGCAAAGTCTTTTCCCAGGGGTCAGGGAGTCCAGAACTAGAGGGCATAAGTTTAGGGTGAGAGGGGAAAGATATAAAAGAAGACAGAAGGGGCAACTTTTTCACACAGGGTTGTACGTGTATGGAACAAGCTGCTAGAGGAAGTGGTGGAGGCTGGTACAATTGCAATATTTAAGAGGCATTTGGATGGGTATATGAATAGGAAGGGTTTGGAGGGATATGGGCCGGGTGCTGGCAGGTGGGACTAGATTGGGTTTGGATATCTGGTTGGCATGGACGGTTTGGACCGAAGTTTCTGTTTCCATGCTGTACATCTCTGACTATAAATCCCTCCCGGATTCATTACATATTTGTAATGCAGAACTTTTCAGGTCACCCCTTCACACAAAATATCAAAATCAGCAACAAATCAGTCTGTTTCTGGAACATTCAATGTAGCAACTTTAAAAGTCATTTTTCTTGCAAGACTATTTGATTATCACTCCTACAAAATATTTTTGGGACATTTTTTGCTTCTACATAAACCCTCTACTGTTGCTGAATTCTGCAAGACCTGTTTGGTGTCTGTCTGTCCTTCATGCCTGCTAATCCTGTTGTACGTCTCAGCAAATGTTGATGCTGGTAGAAGGAGCAAGAATGAGAGGGAACAGATCGGGGAAATTGGCAAAAAAAAAAAAATGGTGACATGAGGGAATATTTTTTTGTGAGACAGCAAGTGGTTGGGAATTGAATTGCTGCCTGAGATTGTGGCAAATTCAGTTGAGGCTTTAAAGAGAGGGAATTGGATTGCTATGTGAAAAGGAAGAACGTGTAGGGTTACAGGCAAGAGGTGGGGGGAATGGCACAAGGCTGAGAGCCAGCACGATATGACTGGCTGAATGGTCTCTTCCTTTGTGCTGTAAACAATTGATCTATTTTTGTTTCTAAATGTGTCTATAATGCAGCACTGGAAGGCATTTGACTCATCGAGTCAGTGCCTTTTTGTTTATTGAAGAATAATTCAGTCACAATCCTTGGCTCTCTTATCTCTCTATATCCTTGTGTTTTTGTTCCTCAAATATCCATCTTGCTATGTTGTCTATATCTACCAGTCTTGGGTGCTACAATCCAAATATAGACAACTTGTGTATATTTTTAAAACTATTTCCTCTTGTATTATTGGTTTGTTCTCCAAGTCTGTGCTGCTGTTTACCAACTGCTCAACCATTGCGAACGTTTTACTGATCAGAATTCTTTGTCTTGAACGCAAGCAATAACATTGGAAGTGTCCAACAGAATTTCCACCGCCCCCCCCCCAAAAAAAAGTCAGAGGAACGACAGAGAAGGTATGTAAGCAAATTTCAGAAGTGTAAAACTAATAGGGTAGTAATAGTTGGGGAGATATTTAAATTTCCCCAACACTTAACTTGGTGGGGGGGAAGGAAGGCTTTTAATATCAGATATGATTTGGCCAAACTGGACTGGGGTAGTTTACTTTCAGGTAAGTCTCTGACACAGCAGTACGACTCATTCAAGAAGGAAGTGGGGAGTACAGGGCCAGCATCTTCCAATGAAGATAAAAGGTGGCATCAATAATCCTGTGAGCCCTGGATATCTAAGGGTTGGGTAAAAAGGAAAAAAAATTGAGATTGAGGGACTTACTAACAGCTCGAAACAACAGAAGGCCTCAAGGAATATAGAATGTGCAAGGAAAGTAAAAGAGTGAAAAGAAGGCGTGATAGAATAATGGCAGGTAAACTAAAGGAAAATCTGAAATTGTTTCATCGGTACACTTAAGAAAAAAAAGATATTTAGACTTTGATTGGTTAGGGCCCATTAAGGGCCACAGTGGAATTTGTGCGAGGAGCTGGAGGACATAGAGTTCTAAATGAATGCATTGTGTTGGTGCTCACTGGTGAGAGGGACTGTGTGGGTATAGGAATCGTGGAGAAAGACTGTGATATAGGAATGAAATTAGCTCATCAGAGAATGTTCTCAATGGTCTGACAGGCTTATAAGTAGACAAATCTCCGCCATCAGTTGAAACGTATCCCAGGTTGTTGAGTGAGTGAAGAGAGGAAATAGCAGGGGCAGCAGCATTCATTTTCATTTCGTTTCTGGCCACCGAAGAGGACAGGAGATGGGATCCTATTATTAAAGAAGGGAGCACGGGATAAACTAGTAAACTATAGGCCAATCAGTTTAAACTCAGTGGCAGGGAAACTATTGGAAATAATTGAGGGACAGAATTAATCTGCACTTCGAGGGGCAGGGATTAATCCGGAACAGTCAGCATGGTTTTGTTAACAGGAGGCTATGTCTAATCAACTTGATTTGAATTTTTTGAAGAGGTGACCAGGTGTGTAGATGCTTTTGATTAATCTATTTGAACTTCAGCAAGGCTGTTGATGAGGTTCTGCATGGGAAACTGATCATTTAAAGGTAAAAATCCAATGGAGTTCAAGGAAATTTTGTCAAATTGAATCCAGGATTGGCTGAGTGGGAGGAAGCAGAGGCGATGGTTGAGGATTGTTTTTGTGACTACAAGTCTGTGTATCCAGTGGGGTTCCACAGGGATCGGAGTGGAGATCCTAGCTGTTTGTGGTGCATATATTCCTGATTTGAACTTTAATGTAGGAGGGTTGATCAGTAAGTTTTTTGTGGATGAAAATTGGTGGTAAACAATGAAGAGGGTAATCTCGGATTACAGGAGGATATAGATGGGCTGATCAGTGGCCAATGGAATTCAATTCAGATAATTGTGAGGTGATGTACTTGGGGCAAAGCAAACAAGACACTATGCACAATAGACCCCAGGAAGCACCGAGGATTAAAGAGCTTGGTGTGCATGTTTACCAGTCACTAAGGTAGCAGGATAGATTGATGAAGTGGTTAAGGAAAATAGAATGCATTCCTTTATTAGCTGAGGCAGGATGTTTCAAGAGTAATGAGGTTACGCAGGAACTGTACATTGTTTAGGCCACAGCTAGAGTACTGTATGCAGTTCTGGAATTCACAGGGATGTGTTTACACTGGAGAGAAGCAGAGAAGATTTACCAGGATGTTGCCTGGGCTGGAGAATTTTAGTTATGAAGAGAAATTAGAGTTAGGGGATATTTTTGTAGGAGGAGGGGAAGCAGAGGAGGGAATTATTGAGATGGATAAAATTGAGGGTAGACAGAAAGGAATATTTTTCCCTTGGTGGAGGGATCAGTGACCAGGAGCCATAGATTTAAGGTAAGGGACAGGGGACTTCGGGAAATGTGACGGGGGGGAAAATCCCTTTCACGCAGGTGGTGGTGGGAATCTGGAATCACTTGCCTGCTGGGGCAGTAGAGACAGAGACCCACAAAATTTCTAAGTATTTTGACTTTTACTTGTGATGTTGGTATATAAGGCTATATACCAATTGCTGAAAATGAGATTGGAATAGTTAGGTGCTGGTTGTTTGGCTGGCGCCAACATAATTTTTCTGCAGAACTCTGACTTACCCAATTTCCTGCTGGCTTTCTCCACTCAAAGAACAATCCTAGATTCTCCAGGCAGTCCCCATATTTTTTTGGAATAATTTTAGCACATCTCTTTTATCCTCGCCAAAGTCCTCCCAAGAGTGTCGTACAGAAATTAAATGCAAAGGATTAGTTTCGTGTGGCTCAATTTTCAATGCACAAGCATCTTGAACAGCTACAGAAGTGACGTCAATATTTTTCATGTCGGGTGATTCAAACCATGACCTCTGTAGCTGATGGTGATAACATTCTGCAAATTCCAGTTTAGACTGCAGTGTACTCCTGTTAATCTACAAAGATTTATTTATCTGTACCCTTTTTATCTTGCAATCAGATTTGGACATTACCAAGAGTGCATTGTTTGAAAGGAACTTGTGCTTCAGTAAAATCTCCAAACTGAGAGACATAGGATGGTTTACCTTGGCAAATATCTAATCTGTGGAAACCAAATATTTACCTTTTTTAGAAAAATGTTTTAGTTTGTTCTGAAAAATTTATTTTCAAAAATTTTAGGTTTGAATATTTTCCTCCGTGATTGGTATTAGTTGTCCCAAGAATATTTAAATTTTCTTTTACCTTGGAGACTGAATTTATTTTCAGACTTGCTTGTTATGTTGTTCAGACCTGTTCCTGTATCTAGAATACTTATCTTTTATCTTTACTGAAATGCTTAAAATCATAATGATGACAAGTTGAATTCAGGCTTGACACTGGATGATTTATCGATGCACGATCCCTCTTATTCGCGCCCCCCCCCCCCCCCCCCAAAAAAAAATCCCCTTCGACTGGGTTTAATTTTCAGCCCAAGATCTGGGACTGGATTTGACATGGCCTTGCAGGTTGTGTGTGGGGGGGCAGGGATGTATTTTAGGAGTACGGGATATTGTGTAAACTAGGTGGGTGCCTAGCTCATTGTGATTTTGTTTTTGAAGATTTGGAATTTGGGTGAAATCTGCAGCCCACCTGCCATTATCTAAATTAAGAGTCAATGGAGCATCTTTAAAAGTTTCAGTTGACTCCCATATTACCTTGCCCATGCTATAATATAGGAGAAAGTGAGGACTGCAGATGCTGGAGATCGGAGTCAAAAAGTGCGGCACTGGAAAAGCACAGCCGGACAGGTAGCATCCGAGGAGCAGGAGAGTTGACGTTTTGAGCATAAGCTCGTCATCAGGAATTCTTGATGCAGCTGTGTTTATTATCCTTTGTAGCACGGTGGCTCAGTGGCTAGCACTGCTGCCTCACAGCACCAGGGTCTCCGGCTCGATTCTAGCCTCTGGCGACTGTCTGTGTAAAGTTTGCACATTCTCCCCGTGTCTGCGTGGGTTTACTCCGGTTTCCTCCCACAATCCAAAGATGTGCAGGTCAGGTGAATTGGCCATGGTAAATTGTCCATAGTGATAGGTGCATTATTCAGAAGGAAATGGGTCTTGGTGAATTACTCTTCGGAGGGTCGGTGTGGACTTGTTGGGCCGAAGGGCCTGTTTCCACGCTGTTGGGAATCTAATCTAAACTGGGTGTGAATATCATGGTATTTAAAAATACAACCGCCCTTTATTGCAGCTAACTATTGTATAGGAATGTTTTATTAGAGTTAGATGATATTTCCAGTAGTATCACGCTTCATGTTCCCAGGGTAAGCTGGAGCATGATACCATTATATTCCCAGGTCACATATTATGATAGTGGTAATAACATGAGCATGTCTCTAAAAGTGTTACTGACTACGTGAGAGAACACAACAAGACCGGATTTTTAAAAAAAAGTTTAGAAGCAGTGAGAAGGAAGGGTACTATCTTTTGAGAAGCCCCTCCCCGTTCCTTTCATTGTGCTTGCAGACTCTGCATTCCAAAAAAACCCATCTGTCATGGTCTGGAGCCCCCTTTCCCTCCACACCCCACATTTGCTTCACTCTGCTGACCAGTGGGGTCTCCATAGGCCTGATTGCAGTCCTGACAGCGCTCACTACAGAGCAACCCACTGGGTGGGACAGCAACAGCAAGCACTCTGAAGAGTGAGACTTCTCCTCTCTGCGATGGATGGCCAGTTCTGCCTTTAGTAATGCTAGCTGTAGCATTATCTTGGAAATTATAATGCTGGTGGACATGTACTTTTCTTCAGCATAAGTTTTATAACCAAGGTTACAAGAGTTTGTCTTGGGTTGGGGGTGGGGTTGAGAGAAGAAGAGAGGTATAGGCAAAAATAGCCCATTGTCTAACTCTGTCAATGCTAGCACTGTCAAAGGTATAGTCCTCTGCTTAAGATATTAGATTAATATCCCAGAATAATGTATTTGCTAAATGTAAACACTACTGCATTTGATTGCAAATTTTATGAATAGAATGTGCTTTTTTTTTTAAAAAGAGGAAAATCAAGATCCCAGCAGGTATATCTGAAGGACCTGCCACTATTTCTAAGGAGAGGCGAGGCTTTCTCCCTGCTATCTTGAAGCCAGTGTTAGATCTTTACCAACATCACAAAAACCGATAATTGCATTTGATATTTTTGGGATCTTGAGTGGAAAACCTGGTTGCTATTTTCTATATTTAGTGATTTCTCCACTTTCCTGTATTTTATTAGCACTTTTTCTTCAGGATTATATTGAAGTAGTGCAAAGTGCAAACTAAATGCAAGTTGAAGATCATCCGCAAGTTTGCAGATGATATAATGTATAGTGCAAATTCTCATCATGAAAGAAAATAACTTTTTTGAAAGGTATTTCTTAACAAAAGATATGAAAAAAATAAATTAGAATAAACCAAACCATCTACTTGTAATACAAATTCAATGATTTTTCCTTTAAAAGTAAAGACTCAAAATACTACGTTTTATTTCCTTTCTAACTTTACAAAAACACTTCTGTTTAGTAACCAAAACAGCATCTTACTCGGACCTATCTAACATCTCATTAGGTTTAAGTCACTTGTAACTTTATCATTTAGGTTGGAACTGTAGATTGGTTCTTCCTGGAGTTATCACATCACATATCTGCTTGAATGTACCCTGCTTTAAGTAATCTCTTTAGGGTTTTATCCCAACAATTCTGGTCTGGGACTATTGCCAAGTCTTCAGTCTAAGATAACCTAGTTAATTAGTCATTCTTGCATTGTCAGGAGCACAGCTCTATGCAGCTATCCAATTCCAAGGACTTCACAGGACTTCACTCAAGGTCAAAATAAACTGACTAAGCTGGTGCTTGTTTATCTTTTTTTTAGTAAAACTCTACTAATAGACACATTTCTCCCCCTAACTTTCCAACCCTCCCTCCCCTGCCTAGTCTTAACTTCAGCCTTACAATCTTGAGACCTCTGCAATCTTCCAGTTCTGCCCTCTTGAGCATCCCCAGTATTAATTATTGGACCATTAGCGAGTGTGTCTTCATCTGCTTAGTTTTAATTGCCTCTTTTTCTCCTCTTTTTTAAAGATGCCATTTTAAAACCTTTTCTCTTTGAGCGAGCTTATCACCTAATATTTCAAGATGTGACTCAGAGTAATAGAAGCACTTTGGGATGTTTTACACAGAGAAACTGATTCCTGACTTGGCCAGTGATAACCACCTGCAAAACAAAAAGTAGTTATTGTCTATTAGAAGTCATGGTCAATATGGGCTCTTGAACTACAGTACTTTGTGTCAGGCATGTGGTGGGTGGGGCCAGCAAAGAAGCATTTTCAAGGTTTTGTTGATCCTGGTGGAGAGTCCCTCAATTTTGATACATTAAGTCTCACCAATGGCTAGGAAATTTTAGCAGCTTGAGCTTTTCATATTTCTTTTTTAGAGTGATTTCTCTGCATCTGCATATCTCGTCAAGGAAAGTACCAGAAATGTTAACTGAGATTCTGTCAATCCTGCACCAGGAGTGGTGTCCTGGATATTTGTGCCAAAACCCCTAGATTAGGACTTAAGACCTCGTGATCTTTATGACTTGGGTGAGCATCTTATCCACTGAGCCACAACTGCCACCAGAACATATTCCACTGACATATTATGTACCCTTTTTTTCTTTCAAGGGCAGGGCTTTGGATTACTGTAACATTTGATTTGTTTAAAGTGTAATGCTTAATGCAAATCAGTATATTTTTGTAACAACAATATTCAGAATGTGACAGTTTGTGTAGTCTTAATTAGAACCTGATAGAGCTAGATGTGATGAGTCATCTGTCTGTAATGTGCAAACGTTTTCTGATTTGCTTTTAAACTTGATTTCTAGACTTTGATGTTTATTTTTCTATTCATTATGACCCTGCAGTGAAACTTGAGCAAAGACTTGATGTTTATGTAACCAAAACGTGTACAAATTAATGTCTTTAAAACAAGTTGTTGGCACCTTTGTCTAACACTCTGTTTCAGTACTTGCTGTACGTTCAGGAGAGAAGCACTGCATTGTGCTGGGAATAAAAGCCCTAAAAAAAAAGGCTGAATTTTTTCAATGTTTTGGTTTCCTTGAAAACCTGGCAACACTTCTGTGGAAGAATTTTTATGACCAGCCTCTACCATGTTTCTGATGGGAATAAAACTGGAAAAACAATAACAAAGGGGAGAGGCGAGTTCTATGTGGACAATGTGTTTTCTCAATCTGTATTTCCCACAGAATTCTGTGCAAAAGAAATTGTTGAAATGTGTGGCAGAGATGGAAAATTGTTTGGGTATAGCTTGGAAAAGGAAAAATAGCTTTATTGAGTATATTTCCACTTTTATTTTGGAAACGATTAAGGGAGCATAGCCAACTATACAGCAACATATAAAACTGCTTGATTTTAAACTTAACTGTACTTGGATAGAAAGTATAGTTCCCTAAATAGGTGAAACGTATATGCAAGGGGTAAAAGTTTTCACTGCAATAATTTTCAAATAGGGCTTTGAGCCAAACACTACGCCATTAGACAACTCAGGAAAGAAAATTCTTCTTCATCCAGACCTTGGTGAGAGTGTGGAACTCGACTACATGGAGTGATTGAGGTGAATAGTTTTGGAGCATTTAAGGAGTAGCTGGATAAACCTATGACTGAAGAATAGAAGGATATGTTGCATGATAAAGAAAATTTGAGAGGAGATTCTTCATAGAGTCCTTTTATAGCGTGGAAGCAGGCCATTCAGTCCTTCGAATCCACGCTGACCCTCTGAAAAACATCCCATTCAGGCTGCCCCCTCCCTCCCTGGATGCTGCCTGACCTGCTGTGCTGTTCCAGCAATAAAGTTTCAACTTTGATCTCCAGCATCTGCAGACCTCACTTTTTGCCCCCTCCCTCCACCCTATCCCTGTAAACCTGCACATCCCTTGCTAATTCACCTAGCCTGTGCATCCCTGGACGTTATGGACAATTTAGCATTGCCAATCTACATAGCCTGTACATCTTTGGACAATGGGAGGAAACCGGACCACCTGGAGGAAGCCCATGCAGACACTGGGCGAATGTGCAAACTCCACACACAGTCACCCGAGGTTGGAATCAAGAGTCCCTGGCGTTGAGGCAGCAGTGCTAACCACTGAGCCACTGTGCTGCTCTGTTCCTGTGGTGCATAAAGTCCCAACGTGGACTAGTTGAACTGAATTGCCTCTTACTTTGTTTTTTATCATCCATAAGACATTGTTATTTCTATACATTTGACTAAATCTCAAGAAATTGACTCTATGTAATAGCTGCCATCACCATCATTTTATGATCCTTAAGATATTCATATCCTGAGACTAAACTTTAAAGCAATCTGCCTGAGTATTCTTTTTAATTTAAGACCTTCGTGCATTATATGACTAGAATAGGCCAATGCATACACCTCTATTGTAGATGATGCAATAATGGCATGGTCCTATCCCTTGGTCATTCATGTTTCAACAGTGCAGTGTTGGCCAGGCACAGGTTCTGGAGTCTAGGGCATTCCGGGCAGATATGAGGAAGGCCCATTTTACCAAGCTAGTGAACTTGGCGTGGGATGATTATTATTAGACCAGTCACCATTACTGCAAGTGCAAACCACTTCAGAATGGGTTGCCATGAAAGTACTGTGCCAGGTGCAGCCAGGCTAATGTAGATGTAAATACAGTCTAATAATTCTTCATTGCACACTGTTAAGTTTTCAACATCCGTGCAGTGCCCAGAATTGTTCACAATGCTTTAATTGACACATGTAGTTATAGTTTGTGCACTCTGCCATTTTCTAACTTGCATTTTTGAGAAATGATCCTGTCAACTTTCTTAGATTGTATGTGATCTCTCAAGATTCTGTTTCCACACATGGAGCTTTTACAACTACACTGTTTTAATGCATTCCAATGCTGTCTTCTGGCTGGCCTGTCCTTTAAACCCTCTGTAAACTTGAGGTTTTCTAAAACTCTGCCTTTAGCCTAACGCACCCATGTCTTTCACTAAACTGCACTGGGTCCCAGTAAGAATGTGTCTTTTTAATTTAAAAAAAATCAAGTTTCCCTTGCCTCAACCTTTCCTCACCATCTTCAGTACTACACCCTCTGAAGCATCTTTCTCTAGTTCTGGTCTCTTGCACATCCCTCATTTATTTTGCTTCATCACTGCTGACCATTTCCTCACTGCCTTTGATTTAAAAGGTTAAATTCTAGCACTATAGTTGTCCCTTTGAGGGGCAACTAGATTAATAAATCTAGAATGTAAAGTCAGTGTCTATTTCAAAGTTCCCATTATTAACAATGATTGTTACTATTAAAAAAAAATCTGTTCCACTAAATGTCCATTAGTGAAGGAAATCTGCCATCTTTACTTGGCCTAGTCTGGCTGGCATGTGACTCCAAACCTGTAGCAGTGTGATTAGCTCATAATTGTCCACTGAAATGGCACAGCAAGTTACTCTGTTCACGAGTGTTAAGGATAGTCAAAAAAAAATGACCTTGCCAGCAATGTCCACATCCCAACATCTTTTTATTTAAGATGCTTAGAGAGAAAGATGCTTTAAGAAAGAAAGATGAACATAAGAGGTCTAGTTAGTAAGTTTGCAGATGACACCAACATTGGAGATGTAGTGGACAGTGAAGAAGGTTACCTCAGATTACAACTAGATCTTGATCAGATGGGCCAATGGGCTGAGGAGTAGCAGACTGAGTTTAATTTAGACAAATGTGAGGTGTTGCATTTTGGCAAAGCAAATCTTTGCAGGACTTGTACACTTGATGGTAAAGTCCTGGGGAGTGTTGCTGAACAAAGAGACCTTGGAGTGCAGGTTGAGAGTTCCTTGAAAATGGACTCGCAAGTAGATAGGATAGTGAGAAAGGCGTTTGATATGCCTTCCTTTATTGGTCAGGAGTATTGAGTATAGGAGCTGGGAGGTCATGTTGGTTAGGCCACTTTTGCGTGCATTTCTGGTCTCCTTTTGGAAAGATGTTGTGAAACCTGAAAGGGTTCAGAAAAGATTTACAAGAATGTTGCCAGGGTTGGAGAATTTGAGCGAGAGGGAGAGGCTGAACAGGTTGGGGCTATCTTACCTGGAGTGTCGGAGGCTGAGGGATAACCTTTATAGAGGTTTATGAAATCATGAGGGGCATGGATAGGATAAATAACCAACATCTTTTCCCTGGGGTGGGGGGGAGTCCAGAACTAGAGGGAATAGGGCGAGAGTGGAAAGATAGGAGTCCTAAGGGGCAACCTTTTCATGCAAATGGTGGATGCGTGTATGGAATGAGCTGCCAGAGGAAGTGGTGGAGGTGCAATTGCAACATTTAAGAGGCATCTGGATGGGTATATGAATAGGAAAGATTTGGAGGGATATGGGCCGGGTGCTGGCAAATGGGTTTGGATTAGGTTGGGGATATCTGGTCACATGGACGAGTTGGACTGAAGGGTCTGTTTCTGAGCTTTACATCTATGCTCCCTTTTAAAGCCCACTTATTTGACAGTCTTTGGTTAGCTGTCATGATACCTGTGTGAATTAGTGTCAAATAATGTTAATGGTCCTGTGAGGTGCTTTAGGATGGGAAAGGTACCAAAGAAATAAAAGTTGTTATATCACCTTTCTATAATTTGTCCTCGCAAAGGGAAATGTTCCTTGAAATCCTTATGAGCCAGTAACTAATTGATCGCTTGTGAAGTGACCTGGATCTCTCTTCTAAATGATCGGTGAGTTCTAATCCACCACCTCAATTCTTTAAAACTTACATTTGAATAATCTTTTGCATGGCTCAGTCCAGAGAACACCAGTGAAGATGGCATTATTAGTTTTGTGCAAAATTCTGTCATCATGGGCAACAGTTGCCAAAAATGCAAGCCATTTCTTTAAGTTCACTGGTTGAATGTCAGTGAATTAATCCAATCCTAATAATCGGATGACTGGTTGGTTACATTTGAAAAATCATTCAATTGGATTAGTGGTTTTAATCTTGAATGATAGCCGTAATGAACCTGCCTGGTTTTAAATTGGTCTCAAATACATGTTTTTAATAGGTGCTTTTTAAAAAAAAAAAAGCCTTTAGGTGGAAGGGTTAATTCTGGTGCTAAAGTTTGCATTGGTGCAGCATATATAGACGGTTTTACAAATCACTTAACTGCCCAAAAAAAAGTAGGAATTTACATACGTCTAAAAATTTGCTAGATTTTGCTGGAAGTCATTCTCGTTTATTAAATGAAATCAGTTTTTTTTAGGGGCTTTAGATATTGGAAGAAACTATTTCTACAGCCAGAAGGCACTGCGATAAATCGAGGAAATCAATCTTTCGTTCTGCGATGAAACGGATCTGTCAGGTTGCTCCTTGCTTTTAATAAATGTAGGCGAATGGGTATGGGTGGGTTGCTCTTTGGACGGTCGGTGTGGACTTGTTGGGCCAAAGGGCCTGTTTCCACACTGTATCTAATAACTAAATAAAAGGTTCGATGAGCAAGGGAGACCGTTTTAAGGTAACTGGCAAAACCAGTGGGATATTTAGGCCAGTTGTTGTGATCTAGAAGTGAATTCAACAGTAACAGTTCTAAAGGAAGGTGATGCATATTTAAAAAGCAAATAAATTGCTGGGCCAAGAGAGAACATCTTGCTACTTTGCTCCAATAGGATAGTTCTTTCAAAGCACTGGTATAAGCAAGGCTCTCTCTCTGTTGGCCCTGCTGAAATGGCTTTCTCTGGTGCTTTGCAAGCTTGCTTTAGTGTACAATTTGTGTCAAGGTTATTAACACCAAGAATAATACTCAATTGTTGAAAGATTAATGGTCTTTTCAGATGAAACAATTTTGGCAGAAACGTCACACTTATGTAAACTATACCCACAGTACTTCCACTTTGTTGACCTACAGTGTAAGTATACGTGCTACAAAGATTTAGCACGTTCCTGGAGCATTTTAATTGTCAGGTTATCAACTCTGGATGCTGTCCTGGAAGTTTAATCCCTTAGTCTTCCACCTGACTGTTGCATCCAGTCGAATAGCATTTTTTCCATCTACTATACTCTTTACAAAATGAGTTAACAATTTGCAAACATGTTCAGTAAATATATGTAAGGCTTATTTTTCAGGGAGGAGGGGTTGTTGAAGTTTAAACATATTTTGCTGTTTGGGTGTAGCTTCCAGCAGTATCCAGGACAATCCTGGAGGGTTGGCAGCTCCTCTCTTTCTCTTCAGTTTGAACAAGATCAATGATTTAAAACAACAGTGAACCGAACTCGGATCTAAGTCAACGAGGATTGAGTCTCTCTCTCTCTCTCTCATGATTGAGTCAAACTTTCCAGTGAATCTTCTCCCAAAAAAGTGAGTTTGAAACAAACTTTATTTTCAGACAATCTATCGGTTCTCTTCGATTGAAAGGTCAGAAATGTTCAGTCGGGCGGGCGAATATGGTTTTACAGTTAATACATTCGTTCTCAGGGCGATGAAAGCGGTGGCGACGTTTTATTTCTCTTTTTAACCTGAATTGAATCTTCAGATGCTGGATTAAGGAGATTATCTGTCTGTCTTTTTTTTTTGGGGGGGGGGGGGGGGGGGGCTCTCAGTTTGTCCCTGGGTGCTGGGGACTGAGTTGAGTCAAGGTGTGGATTCAGTAGAGGGGGGAAGCCAAGGTATTGCTGACTGTCACTAACAACAAAGGCAGCAGTGAAAAAGGCAAACTCTTATCAAATGTTTCTCTTTTTGTTTATTATTAAAATAAGTTACCTGAGGTGAACCCTGTTTCAAATTTTAAGGGAAAGTTTTGCACACAAGAATTTTTTAAACATCAAAACTTGCTTATTTTTTTATACAAGTTTTGAAAAGTTGGAGTCTCCAGGTGTTGAGGAGAAAGCCCTAGATGTCTCCTTCATGTTTCCTGTAGTTTTTTTTGAACCCTGTCTGTTCTGATCTATTTAAGATGGCTGTCAGGTTCCAGGACCAGGTAAGTGTTCTGCTGGAGTAATAATACTTTTTTCAAAACTCTACTTTGATAAAGACTTTAGACTTTTTAAAGTATGTTTAATCTCCAGTTTCAGTTTTGATAAGGAGAGTTTCTCTTCTATTTGTTAGCGTTGTACCGGTTGTACACTGCCAAATCAGAAAAGGTGTGTTCCACAGGTTAGGGTTTTAATGTTTGTTTCTCTCTCCCTGTTTGTGGTGTGTGCAAGTGAAGGCAGAAACTGAAATCTATCAGAAAGTTTAATGTGTTTTTTTTTATTTAATCCATCAATGTCTTTCTAGATCAATAGTGTATAATGTGATACTAGTTTATATAAATAAGTGACTTACCTGGTGACAAGCAGTTAAGTTGTATGGTTACTTAATTCCTTTACCTTGTTGCATTCAGGCAGAAACAGTTTTATACAAAGAATTGCTATTGCTAACTTTTAAAATTTTAAATATTCATGAAAAATAGTTACTATGAAAGTGGCTGACTGAGTAGCATGCTGTCTGTTTCCTCAGGCGATTGTGGATTCAGAGGCTTTATAAGATTGGAGAATACAGGAGAAAGCCATTTAGCATATTGTGCTTGTGCAGACTTTTTTTACTTTGAGTGGACTGCTCAGTTAATTGCTGAAAATGTATTGCTGGAAAAGCGCAGCAGGTCAGGCAGCATCCAGGGAACAGGAGAATCGACGTTTCGGGCATAAGCCCTTCTTCCCTGAAACGTCGATTCTCCTGTTCCCTGGATGCTGCCTGACCTGCTGCGCTTTTCCAGCAACACATTTTCAGCTCTGATCTCCAGCATCTGCAGACCTCACTTTCTCCTGCTCAGTTAATTCCCACCCTTGTATTCCAACATGCTTTCTTGAACATCTACATTGAGCTACCACTCTCGCAGAGCAGTGCTGAAGGAGTGCTGCGCTGTGGCAGTTGCTGTCTCTTGGATGAGACTCTATAAACTGTGGACTTGTCTGCCCATTTGGATTGTTGTAAAATGATCCACAATTTTTATTTCAAAGAGCTTGGGAGTATTATCCTCAGTGACTTGGCAAATATTCATTCCTCCTAAAATGAATGAACTCTATTTATTTAATTATGGATTGTGGGATCTTGCTGTATTCAATTGGTTGCAAATTTCCCTAGATTACAATCGTAGCTACACTTCAAACAGTACTCCATTTGGCTGTCAAGAGGTCCTGGGTCATTCTGAGATTGTGAAAGATGCTGTATGTGGTGCATATCTGTCTCTACCATTCCTGTTAAACAGCAGTATAATGAATAGGAACGATACTAGATTGCTAGTATTACTGAAGGAAAACTTAATCCTGAAACAGCATTCTGTACTGGTTCTTTGTGAAGTTGTAAAATTTAAAATGAGCAAATTCAATATATTTACTTGAGTATGACCAATATATCCTTTTCAATAATATTGTGACGTTAAGATAAAAACATTGTCTTCTATAAACCACCCCTGCAAAGGAAAATGATTACTGAAACAATAAAGGAGACGTTTAACTGAGAATTGAAAGCTTGTTTTAAGATTCTGGGGTAATTTTATTTGAGGAGGATGGAGTTTTGAGCTTTTGGGAGGGAAATTTCTGTCGTTGAAAGTTTTAGTGGAACTGTGATCTGAATGCCATGGTAAGGTGGTGAGTATCTGGAACCAAACAAACCATCTTCTTCTCTTTTTTTAACCAATGAAATGCAAAGATTCAAAAAGCAATTGCGGAAGTGTTTTCCAGCAGAAGGAAATCTGCTGAACTGCAGTCAATTCAGGAACAGAAGACAAATAATGAGGGGAGAGAGATGGCACAATGTGATAGAATTTTAATTTTTTTTTAAATTCTAAAAAATTTGCTACTTGTAGAGGTGTGAAACTTGAAAGGGTTCAGAAAAGATTTACAAGGATGTTGCCAGGGTTGAAGGATAGGGTGAGGGGAAAGATATAAAAGAGACTTAAGGGGCAACATTTTAACATCAGAGGTTTGTACGTGTATGGAATGAGCTGCCAGAGGAAGTGGTGGAGGCTGGTACAGTTGCAAGATTTAAAAGGGATTTGGATGGGTATACGAATAGGAAAGGTTTAGAGGGATATGGGCAGGGTGCAGGCAGGTGAGACTAGATTGGGTTGGGATATCTGGTTAGCATGGATGGATTGGACCGAAGGTTCTGTTTCCATGCTGTACATATGACTCTGACTCTGAGAGCATTCAACATCCCCTCCCCTGCCGCCCCTGTTTCTGGCTGAACAGCATTGCAGAAAAAACAAATTGCTTCATTTTAATGATCTTTACACTGTTAAGTAACAACAGGCCCAGAGAACTGAGGACTGCCAGAGGTTGACAGCACAGTCATACAAATCATCAAGAAACTTGCAGCAACTTCCTAATTTTTCCATAGATTAGTGGGAAGTGGACATTGCTGGCTAGGCTGGCATTTAATGCCCATCACTAATTGCTCTTGAACATGCTGCATCCTGGAGCCACTGCAGTTCATACACCATAGGAAGACCAACAATGCTATTAGGGAGGGAGTTTTAGTACTTTGATTCATAGAGTGAAGGAACAGCGATATTTCCAAATCAGGATGGTGAATGTCTTGAACAGGAAATTGCATGCGGCAGTGTTCCCATGTATCTGTTCCCCTTGTACTTCTAGTTGGAAAGTGTTCTCTAAGGAGCCTTGGTGAATTTCTGCAGTGCATTGTGTAGATAGTACACACTGCTGCTACTGAGTACCGCTGGTAGATTGGGTGCCAATCAAGCAGGCTGCTTTGTCCTGGATACTGTCGAGCTTCATGAGGATTGTTGGAGCTGCACCCTTTAGACAAGTGGGGAATATTCAGTCACACTCTTGAATTGTACCTTGTAGATGGTGGACAGGCTCTGGGGAGTCAGGCGTGAGATATTCCCTGCAAGATTGTGGTAGCGTAATATCAATATGGTTAGTCCAGTTCAATTTCTGATCCATGATAAACCCAGGACGTTGTGAATAGGGATATTCAGTGATAGTAATGTTGTTAAATGTCAAAGGGTGATGGCTATATTTCTGGCACAATTACTACTTGCCACCTCTCAGCCCAAACCTGGCTATTGTCCAGGTTTCACTGCATTGAGACATGGACTACATCAGTATCTGAGAAGTCACGACTGATGCTAAACATTGTGCAATCATCAGCAAACATCCTCATTTCTGCCCTTTTGTAATGGAAAGGAGGTTATTAATGAAACAACTGAAGATGATTGAGCCTAGGACTGAAACATCTTATCCTCCTAACAAATTGTTGGGATAACTTAAGATGGTGAAAGTACTTAAAATCTCCATTACTGTAGCAGCAAAATCTGAGTTTAATAATTTTAAAGTAATTGTTTTGATGTTGATGTATAGATGAGTAAATGTCACTGTTCTATTTTGGAACTCCTATATCCTACTGCACCCTCTTATGAAACCACAGAACATAGTTGTGAAAGCTTCCACTAGAAGGCAGCGTCCATACTGGATGTTGTGTCAATAAAGGAATGTACAGAAAAACGTTGGCAGATGATGACATGTTTAATGCGCTGATCTTGCATTGCTGGTATCTCATGTCCGGACTTGTGCTGAATTGCTATATCAGCAGCAACATAATGAAGTGGTTTAATAAGAGACGTGGAGAAGGTATTTCCACTATTGGCCAACCCAAGCTCTGTTAGTCACTAATAAATCTTATCTGGAATTTGGGAGAAACTTCGTTACCTTGAAGGTGGGAGGAATGTAGAAATTACTATCATGTGGAATAGTTGAAGCAAATTGCAGAGAAGCACTTCAGGGAAAACTAAATCCACATGAGGGAGAAGCACTTGCTGACAGTGGGAGAAGGCTCATGTGGATTATAAACGCCAGTATGGACCAGTTGGGCAAAATGGCCTGTTTCTGTACTATGCATTCTAGGTATCAAAATAATTACTAGTGTCTAATATTAGTGTCAAGGTGTTTTCATGTAAATTTTAAACCAATAAATTGTATTGTGTATTAACAACCTTGCCAAAAGAACTGTGGGCATTAAGTTTGATGTGATACAAAAAGATACAAGGATAGGTAATGTTGAGGAGGTGGGAGGCTGAAGGAGGTCTTGGACAGGCACGAGAGTGGGCAAAAAAGTGGCAAATGGAATACGACATGGAAAAGTGTGAGGTTATGCACTTTGGGAAAAATACAAGTCCGACTGTTTTCTAAATGGGGGAAAGGCTTTGCAAATCTGAAGCACAGAAACTTGGGCGTTCTAGTTCAGCAATCTCTTAAGGTTCAGTTGGCAGTTTGGAATGAAAATGCAACGTTAGCATTCATTTAGAGAGGTATGTGAATAAGAGAGCAGAGATGTACTGCTGAGCCTATCTAAGGCTCTGGTCAGACCACATTCTGGATACTGTGAGCAGTTTTGTATCCCTTTTATCTGAGGAAGGTCGAGAGGATGAGTAGAAAGTAGCTATTTATTTGTCATTTCTACCATATATAAATGATTCGGTAAAAACAAGACAATGTGTTCCTCCAGGACCGAGGGTGCTACACTGACAGCACAAACTACATATACTTGCATGGCATAAAGTACATAAATAAATGCCAAACACGCAAGATACAGTGTAATAGAAGAATGATAAATAATAGACATTTTTCTAGCAGCAATTTGAAGTTGTGCAAAGAATTTCAGTTGGGAAAGGGTCCGATCATAGTGTTAAGGAGCCTGATAGCTTGGGGGAAGGAACTGGTGTACAGTCTAGCCGTGAGAGACCGCATGCTCAGGTATTCGGAAGACTCTACACACCCCTCACTCAAACTCTTCTCCATCCTGCCTTCATTCAATGAGTCAAACATTCTATTTGTTGATTCATGCATTCAATGAATCAAACATTGTACTCATTCATTCATTCACAATTCCACAACACTGTTAGCCTTTTGGATGTAGCATGTGGTGTAAGTGTCTGTAATGAGAGAGCCCGATGTTCTTCTCAGCTTTCCTCACTATCTGTTGTAGGGGCTTACAATCTGAGACCGTGCAGTTCCCAAGCCAGGCAGTGAAGCAGCAACTCAGGGTACTTCTGTGTAGAATGTGATGAGGATGGGGGCAGTGGGAGGTGAGAAGTGGGCTTTCCTCGGTTTGCGTAGGAAATAGACATGCTGCTGGGCTTTCTTTGCTGTGGTGCTGGTATTGAGGGTCCAGGTGAGATTCTCTGCCAGGTGTATGCCAAGAAATTTAGTGCTCTTCACAATCTCCATGGGGGAGCCTTTGATTTCCAGCAGAGAGTGGTCGCTCCGTGCCCTCCTGAAGTCAACAACCATATCGTTCGTCTTGTCCATGTTTAGACACTGGTTGTTGGCTGTGCCTCAGTACGTTAGCCACTGCACCGTGCTGACTCATCATTCCTGCTGATGAGACCAAAGCAATCATTTCATCAGCAAACTTGATGTGAATTGACCTATACATCACTGCATAGTTGTGTCAGCAGTGGAACAGCAGTGGACTGAGCACACAGCCTTGGGGGCCCCTGTGCTCAGTGTGATGGTGTTGGGGGATGCTGTACCCAATTGAACTAACTGATGTGTCGCAGTCAGGAAGTCCAGGATCCAGTTACAAAGGGAGGTATTTTGGCCCAGCAGACTCAACTCCCCAAACAGGTGCTGAGGAATGATGGTGTTGAACGCAGAAAAGTCTATGAACAGTGGTCTGAAGTAAGTGTCCTTCTCCAGGTGGGTGAGGGCCAGATGGAGGGTGGTGGAAATGGCATAATCTGTGGAACAGTTTGGTTGATATGTGAACTGCAGTGTGCCCAGTGAGGGGGGCAGCAAGGTCTTAATATGCCTTTTCACTAGCCTCTCAAAGCACTTCGTGATGGGTGTAAGCACAACAGGGCGATAGTTATTGAGATGGGGTGCTGAAGACTTCTTTGGCACGGGGACCATGGTAGTAGCCTTGAAGCACGTTGGGACTATGGTGCAGGGAGATGTTGAAGATGTCCATGAGAACATCCACCAGTCTGTCAGCATCCTCTGAGCACTCTGCCAGGGATGTTATCTAGTCCAGTAGCCTTACATGGGTTGAGTCTGCATAGGGTTTTCCTCACATTGGCTGTCAAAAGACGCAGCACCTGGTCATGGGGTGGGGGGATGGAATTCCTCACACAGTGTATAGAAGTTGCTCAACTCATCCGGGAGAGAGACATCACCAGCACAAGCAGGCGATGCTATTCTGTGGTTGGTGATGGCCTGAATACTCCGCATGTTGCTGCTGTCCTGAAAGTGGCTGTGTATTCTCTGTGCATATGCATGCTTTGCCTTGTACTGCAATGGAGGGGGTCGAAAGAAGGCTAATGAGAACGGTCCCAGGGATGAATACTTTGTCATACGAAGAGCGATTTGAGGACTCTGGGTGGGGAAAGAATCTCCATTGAAACCTCCAGAACACTCAGGCCTGGATAGGAATGTCTTCAGCCAGAGGATGGTGAATCTGTGGGACTCATTGTCGCAGAAGGCTGAGAGTGTAGTTAAGACAGATAAAGTTCATGATTAGTAAGGGGATCAAAGGTTACATGAAGGCAGGAGAGTGGGGTCAGCTCTGACCAAATTGCTGAATTCTCCTCCTATCTTATAGCTTAGCCACGGTGCACATTGGGAGAGGTAACTGAAAACTTGGTTCAGAAGATAGAATTCAATGGAAGATTTCAAGAGGATTTGCTGAGCGATTAGGGAGTTTCACATTGAAATGAAGGTTGTTGACGGCAAAGAGTAAGTGCTCAGAAATTCTGAGTCTAAAAATTGAAGGATGGGAGCAGATTGCAGAGTAGGGAAGGTAGCACTAGGCAAATGGGAGAATGAAGAGCTTTGAAAGTTTGTGCTGGACAGTTGGAAGTACATATGGATGAGTGAGTGCCCTTGGTGCACAACAGGATATATTTTGAATGAACTGGGGGTTTGTGGAGGTGACAATGTGTCGACAATCTTTGTGATAACTGCAGAAGGAGAAAGTCAACAATATTTGGGGTGAATATGATATGGCATTGGAAAATCCCAGTCCAAGGGCACTAGGTTTGGTTTTGTCTGATTTTTGCAATCTGGATAGTGGTAGTCTGTTACAGTTCACCTTGTAATTTAATTTGACGTGGCAACATGCACTTGTTAGTTTACTTGCAGCTATGGATTGTGATGGTATGGGATCCATCGTATGACCAGTTGTGCGTTTTTGGAAAAATTTGTTGGTTGGTACTTTGGCTGTGTTCTGAACACACTCCCCAAGTCATGGGATGGGGGCAGAAACGTGAATCTGGGACTTCGGATTTCAGATCGGAGACATTGCCCAACTGCACAGCAATCACATCTAAACTCTGTTGTATGGAAAAAAAATTCCGGTTACTTATTTGAAAGAGACTTTACTTGTGCTTGAAGCCAAACTGAAGTATGATGTCAAACACAATTAATATGCCTGCTGTCTTTCGTATATTGATAAGAGTTTGCAAGGGTGGTGACATTACTGTTTTAAAAGGATCCATCTGTCTGGCAAGTTTTTGCATGTTTGTGCCTATGAAGTTTTTATTTGTTTGATTTCTACCCCCCTGATCTGTTTCTGTAGTATCTCAGGTTTAATGTGGTGATCTAGAGATCAGGGAAAATAGTTTCAATGGTACAGTTTAAATACCAAGCCTCCAGGGGGTCTGAGTTCAAGTCCCACCTGTTCCAGAGATGTGTAATATCTCTTTGAATAGGTTGATTAGAAATTGGATTTTTTTGCAGATCTTACCACACACACAATCAGACTCACCACCCTGTTCCATTCGTCTTGCAGTTTTTAATGTTGAGTTTCTGACTAACATTTATCACTCCCCTTTTGAAAATGTAGATTAGGTTATGTGGTAATTACTGCATTGATTTTTGTGGGACCTTGCTATTCCCAAATTAGCAGTGATGTTTCCTGCCTCTAGCTAGTGCTTACACTTCAGAAGTGCTTCTATTGGCTGCTGTTGAAAAATTAAAGTTGGTGAAAGATGCTATACAAATGCAAGTACTTTCAATTTGAACTCGACAGCATTGCTGATTACATATTTCAAGAGCAGTGGAATAATGCACTGAAGCTTCCTTTGATGAGATCAGTTTTTGGATAAAATACGGTACCAGAGATTTTAGAATCTAACTACCTTTTTCTTTTCCCTCTATGGGAGATTTCAAAACTAGGGGCTTATTTTAAAGATGCGAGATTTTTTAAAAAGGACATGAGGAGCAATTTTTTTTAAGAGTGGAATGAACTTCCAGAGGAAGTGGTGGATGGGAGGTACAGTTAGATATTTGAAAGACATTTGGATAAGTACGGGAGTAGGAAAGCTTTGGAGGGATATGGGCTAAGTGCAGGCAAATGGGGCTAGTTTAGTTTGGGATTATGACCAGCATGGACTGGTTGGACCGAAGGGTCTGTTTCTGAGCTGTATGACTCTAACAGAGGTTTAAAGATTTATTTTCTTTCCTCTGGAATCCTAATTGCTGACTCTTAAAACAGAATAAAATATGTCAACATTGTATAAAATGTAAAATTAACTGAAGAACTTATTTGTACTGCCATGTTTTGAAAAATAAGCAATGAATTGAATGGTAATGTAGACAGCTTTGGCTAGCTGCCTCAGATTCTCTAACAAACATTGGTCTTGAAAAACTGAGGTGCTTTGTCCAACTGGTGACTCATTGGAAGGCCTTACTTGTATTAATGAGAATTGTTCTCTTTGTACAGTGCAGAATAACAGGACTTCAGTGCATTTAATTTTAATGGACATGTGTAGCTTTTCAAAGGCCTGAGGGTGAAGGAGTGTGGGCAGAGACTGATGATGTGAATATGATTTCTCCAAAAAGACAGCAGCAAGATTGCATCAAATTGCAAGCTTAACTCCTCTCTTCAAATTATCATTGTTTGCTTTAATACTCCTGGGTGGAGTAAATGACAGGAACTGTTTCAACATGTTTTCAGAGGGTTGTTTGTTACAGCAGTTTTTTTTAAAATTGTATTTGCAAATGCTTCAAAGGCCACTGGATATAGTAGGTGATCTGCAAGATATTCTAGCTATTGGTGATGGGTGCAGTTTTTATTTGATTACTGTCTAGTAAATGAATAATTTTGTTTTAACTTTTACCCTGTTAGAATCATAGACAAAACAAAAGGAAGCCACTCAACCCATCAAGCACTTTGACAGAACTATCAAATTGGATCACTGAATCTTATATTTTTGTTTTGAAGGTTAATTATGACTCCTAAATGCCCTCAGTCAGTGTGTTCCTGATCATAATTTGCTGCACAAACTAAATTTCTGTTCCCTTTGACGGTTAATCTTTAAATCTCTAACCTCCTGGTTACTGATTGTCATGCCACTGAAAAGAGTTTCTTTATATTCTATTTACTCTACAAAACCCTACTTGATTTTGAACACCTTGATCAAACCTCCCCATAGCCTCCTGTTTGCAAGGACAGCAATTCCGTTTTTCCAGTGTCTCCACTTTACTGAGGTCCCTCATTTTTGGATGATTTGTGCTGAATGTCCTGTTTGGATGTTGTGAAGTTGACACCAGTCTCCCCTCCATTTCTCCCTCTCCCCTCTCCCTCTCCTTAAAGCTTTGACATCCGTTCTAACGGCTTTGTGCACAGAATTGGATGCAGTTCTCCAGCTGAGGCCTAATGAGTGTTTTCAAACAGTGTTCTTGCTTGCCTTTCCCGACGACAGTTATCCTCCAAGACACCACAGCATAAAGCAGAAAACAAAAATAATTGAGTAAAACCAACTGTGCTTGTTGCTGCATCTTTATTTGACTTGGGCATCAAGTCATCAGACAGTTGGAAGATTATTCCTGTTCTTTATGGAAATGAAGTGACATTTTCATTAATATTTGAGTTCAACAGTGCAGATGAAACTTGTTCTTTTATTATCAGCGGACGATGTTTATTCACGACTGGAAGAATAGTTCATCTTCGGCATCTGTGGTGCAGAAACACACCCGACCGTGGTGATTTTAATGGGTTCCAAATGTGCTTGGGTTGGACAATTTAGTGTCATTGCGAGTTCATCCAAGTTTTGGATGACCTCATTCAAGAAAATGGTCCTTTTTGTTTCATGCTATATGGTTGTATCTTTCAAAACTCATGCTTTTAATATGGATAATGTTTCAAAGTACTAGTATGATATGTGTGTGTACCTTACCAAAGTGCTTGATTTTGGCTTGTATTCCATTTTTGAAGCGCGAACTGTTTGTTACAATATTTAATGGATTTGCATAATGCAGCTTTTGGTACTGCCATGAAAGAACAACATTTAGTACAGTGTCTGCATGCCCACTCTCTCGTTTTTTTTTTAAAAAAGCATATTTTTTAAAATCCTTCTGAGCCTGGGGTCAATTTAAAGTCCGCTGGGTTTTTTTATTGTAGTGTAAAGATATCAATTGTGACTTTATGTGCCATGGTTCTGAGTTAGGGTGCAGATCAACGATGATCTCGTTAAATAGTGGAACAGGCTTGAGAGGACAGCATAGCTGCCTCCTGTTTCTCATTGTGCAAAAATGAAATATGCTGGGCCAGGTTCTGTTTCTACATCCATTGGAAACTCTCCAATTTCTCCGAGCTTTCTATCAGCCGCACATATAATAAAGGTCATTTTAATGAATTCCGATTCTGAAAGGCATGGAGCATTCAAAGGTTGTTCAAGGTTTAAATTCAGTGATGCCTACCATAGGGGAAAAAACACTTGTCTTGGTTGTCTTTGTTGTTGATGAAACTCTCTCTCTTACTTGGGACATTTTCTATTTTACTAAATCCGTTTGCAGATTCAATATGATATATAAACATTTTGTATAGAGAAATTCTTATTTGTAAATCCATGTTAGACCTGTGAACCAATTTTGATAATGTTGCTTACTTTAAGTAGCAAACATGCAGTAATTTCTTTGGGGGGGTAAAGTCTACATTCTACTACTAATATTTTTTTTTCTCCTTTTTTTTTGTCTGGTAAATTTTAAAAGACTGACCAAGAAAAACGTTTCATTATTCTGTTGTCAGTTCTCCCGATTTGACAGGATCATTTTGAGCTACCTGTTTGGTTTAAATTCTGGTAGCCTTCTGCTGCCCAGAATGTTTAATGAAGTTTGACCAATTTGGGACAGAGGCAGCATATTAATGCGTGAATGGTGTAGAAATACAAAGATTGTTTGTAGTAGTAGTTAAATGTAAGGCTTTGAAAGTCATGGGAGATTGTGATTGATTTAATCAGGTGTGGCCTAGCAGATCCTATATATGTCTGTAGGAACACTAGGCTATTCTGTACTTTTTGAGCCTATCCGTGATTCAGTGAGATCATGGCTTATCTGCTTCATAACTCCGACCACCTACCCTGTTCTGTAACTCTTGATAACATTCTCTTGGAAGAATCTCTGTTTTTGAAATTTTCAATTGACCCCACTTTTGGCAACCCTTTGAGGGGGGTGGAGAAAAAAAAAGAGGAACCTCTCCCTACTCAACACCAAGCCCCCACAAACCAAACTGAACCAAACCACCGCCATGAGGTGAGATCGATGCTCCTTAATAACGTGTAACTAGCATTTCTTCTGATATGTCATAGCTTGTTTTCATCAGTTTTTGTTCTGAACAATTCACAAAATATAACTGTGTAAGTTGCAGTTGTTCAATAGAAAGTTTGTTTCTGGAAACACTGAGCTGAAAGAAAACTAGATTTAATTGCAGGGTGGAATCAACCGAGTGGACAGTGAATAGTTAATGTGGAGCTCTGGCTTATTCCTCCAGTTCACAGGCTTAATCCCATTTGTTGTAATGCTGTTGAGACTGTTTGTTTGTTTCTTCATAACAGTGGATTTAAGAAAAAAAAAATCAACTTCCTTTTTGAAGTTAATGGCTAGTAGGAAACACATACATACTTTTCAACATTTGATGAGATTAGCATAACTTTTCCATTCTTGTGCAGCATCGCCCTACTTAGTATGTACAGTGTAAAATGTCCTAAATTCAGTGAGGCGGCCAAGGTTCTGATTGTGACTGACTTGTGTCCTGAATGGGCTGTTTTGCCTTCCCAGCACAATTGTAACTGGCAGGATTTGCGCTACATGTAGGGCAGCGATGTATTAAGCTTACATAATCTAGCTTGATTTCTGGAAATGGATGATTCTCAGAGCTAGGACTGACTAGTTGTAGGCGATTGCTACAGTGTAGTGTTGCATCTCAGTATGAAGTCCATCCAAACACTGCAGAGAAAATGGGCCAATTTGATGCATTCGTTCAAACTCTACAGCGGTCTTGTGAGTCATTCTAACATTTTTTTTGGCTAATGTTTGATGGTCTGTCTCTGTAGCTTGTTCCTTTCAATCCTATAACTGCTCACAGTTCCCTTCACCTGGTAGTTGAAAATTTGGACTAATGATTGCCTGCTGTTGCAGTTTAAACTGGTGTAATGATGCCTAATTAAGAGATTAATTGTTGTGACGGCAACTCAATTTTTATAAAACACCGGCTGTGTGTATAATGTGAAGCTTTTAGTCAAATAATTCTTAAGCTGTGTAATATTTTCAGCTATTTTATTACATTTGTCCAGCATGCATGTTTGAATTGCTGAATTGTGGACTAATTTTACTGATGGGTTGTGTTATTATTTGAGATTGACGAAGCACATAGGCACAATAGATCAAATGGTTGCCTCATGCTGATGGTTTTGAAGCAGCTATCTGTCTAATGGGTCTTTCTCAGTCTGATCGTTCCCGAGGGTTGTGAAAAAAACTTTGCTTTTCAAACATTTATCCCATTTCCTTTCTTTGAATGTTACTATTGACTCTGAGCAGTGCTGTGCAGGTCAAAAAAAGCATTCTTCTCTGGTTCTTTTTTCCATTTTACTTTGAAACAAATCATTAATGACTCTCCTGATAACAAATATATGTTAACACAAGTCTTTTTTTTTAAATGAATCTTGAAGGAATTATTTTATTTCTCGTCTCTTGTTGTGTCCGTTCTGCTCAGCTATGATACTTAACGCTGCCTCACAGCGCCAGAGACCCGGGTTCAATTCCCGCCTCAGGCGACGGACTGTGTGGAGTTTGCACGTTCTCCCCGTGTCTGCGTGGGTTTCCTCCGGGTGCTCCGGTTTCCTCCCACAGTCCAAAGATGTGCAGGGTCAGGTGAATTGGCCATGCAAAATTGCCCATAGTGTTAGGTAAGGGGTAAATGTAGGGGTATGGGTGGGTTTCGCTTCGACAGGTCGGTGTGGACTTGTTGGGCCGAAGGGCCTGTTTCCACATTGTAATGTAATGTAATCTAATCTAATCTTAACAAAACTCTGCATGTTTTATAGGGGTGGTGTTTAATGAATCTGTAATCTGTGTAATTGTTCATCAGGGAGTCCACGTTTCCTAGCCTGTATTGCAGTGCATTCACTTTCAGCTCCTTTGTTTGAAAATACTAAGATTTTCTCCTTTTTTTACATTAAAAAAAATCCAGTAACTGAGCCAAAATAAGAGGAATAATTTGTGAAAGTTAAGAACCGGGTCAGCGAACATCTGAAAGTGGAATTCTCTAACCCTGATGAGCAGTTGAGGTGAACAGCATTGAGGAACTTAAACGGAAATGTAAATATAGAAATGACTATGAAAGAAATAGAAGGATGCATTGATAGGTTGGAAGAAGACTTTTTTGGCGCATAAACACTGGCATAGATCAGTTTGAACAAATGGCTTGAATCTGTGCTACACCATTCTATATACACGGTGGCTCAGTGGTTAGAACTGCTGACTCTCAGCGTCAGGGACCCAGCCTCTGGCATCTGGCTGTGTTGAGTTTGCACATTCTCCCCATGTCTGTGTGGGTTTCCTCCAGGTGTTTTGGTTTCTTCCCACCGCTCAAAGATGTGCAGATCAGGTGAATTGGTCATGCTAAATTGCCCATACTGTTGGGTGCATTAGTCAGTGGGAAATGGGTCTGAGTGGGTTACTCTTCAAGGGTTGGTGTGGACTGGTTGGGCAGAAGGGCCTGTTTCCACACTGTAGGGAATCTAATCTAATCATATGGGAAACACCATGATATCCGTCACTTCTGTAACCTTCGCTCGTCCATTTGAAGATGCAAGTTGGAGAACAGTTTCTGTATTTGTGATTCATGAAGAGATCAATGAATATATGGTTATTTATGGTAGAAAGAGTCATAGAGATGTACAGCATGGAAACAGTCCAACCCATCCATGCCGACCAGATATCCCAACCCAATCTAGTCCCACCTGCCAATACCTGGCCCACATCCCTCCAAACCCTTCCTATTCATATACCCATTCAAATAACTTTTAAATGTTGCAATTGTACCAGCCTCCACCACTTCCTCTTGCAGCTCATTCCATACATGTACCACCCTCTGTGTGAAAACGTTGCCCCTTTAGGTCTCTCTTATATCTTTCCCCTCTCACCCTAAACCTATGCTTTCTAGTTGTGGACTCCCCCACCCCAGGGAAAAGACTGTCTATTTATCCTATCCTATCCCTCATGATCTTGTAAACCTCTATACGGTCACCCCTCAGCCTCCGACACTCCAGGGAAAACAGCCCCAGCCTGTTCAGCCTCTCCATGTAGCTCAAATCCTCCAACCCTAGCTAAAGTTAAAAGTCACACAACACCATGTTATACTCCAACAGGTTTAATTGGAAGCACTAGCTTTCAGAGTGCCGCTCCTTCATTAGGTGGTCACAACTACCTGATGAAGGAGCGGTGCTCTGAAAGCTAGTGCTTCCAATTAAACCTGTTGGACTATAATGTGGTGTTGTGAGATTTTAAATTTTGTACACCCCAGTCCAACACCAGCATCTTCAAATCATGACTACTGTCCAACCCTGGCAACATCCTTGTAAATCTTTTCTGAACCCTTTCAAGTTTCACAACATCTTTCCGATAGGAAGGAGACCAGAATTGCACGCAATATTCCAACAGTGGCCTAACCAATATCCTGTAGAGCCGCAACATGACCTCCCAACTCCTGTACTCAATACTCTAACCGATAAAGGAAAACATACCAAGCGCCGCCTTCACTATCCGATCTACCTGCGACTCCACTTTCAAGGAGCTATGAACCTGCACTCCAAGGTCTCTTTGCTCAGCAACACTCTCTCGGACTTATACACAATGGTAAAGTCCTGCTAAGATTTGCTTTCCCAAAAGTGCAGCATCTCTCTTTTATCTGAATTAAACTCCATCTGCCACTTCTCTGCCCATTGGTCAAGATCCAGTTGTAATCTGAGGTAACCTTCTTCGCTGTCCACTACACCTCCAATTTTGGTGTAATCTGCAAACTTACTAACTATACCTCTTCTATAAATGATTTGGATGCAAGCATAAACGGTAAAAAGTCAAGGACCCAACTCCGATCCTTGTGGCACTCCATTAGTCACAGGCCTCCATTTGAGGTGGAAAAGTTTGCATCTTTCTTCCACTTAGTACGGCTGTTTCATACAAGCAGCTGTATGTATTAATTAAAGTAATAAAGAAAATCAGGTGTTTGGGGGTGGGGGGGGGAGAGAAAGAATAACTTTGTTCACCTGAGAATGTATGATTTGCTATCCTCGGGTGTAGTGAGGAGTCTGACAGATGCCTTGAAGTGGAGCTAGCGAAACATCAGAGGAGGAAGGAAGGAAATATGTATGTTGATCGTGAGCATAAAACATTGGCTTGGACTGCTTTAGTTTGAATGGCCTGTTTCTGTGCTGTGAAATGTGGTGAAAGTTGGAGTAATTCTGAAGGGCTGTGTCCAAAATGTTCTCCCATTTATCCTTTAACTAATTTGGAGATTCTTCCCCAATGAAAATCTTACATTGTGAATAGTGGATTTTAATTAGACAGGTGAGATTTATGACATGAGGGAGTGTAGTTGTGAGATTTTTGAATTCGGTGAGCAAGTCTTTGTTTTTTTTTCCACATTCTTACTCCTTTGTTATTTTTAAAAAGCGAAATAAATACAAGCACTGAAGCACTGCTTTTTTCATGGGAATCCTAGAATTTTGACTACGGGAGCTATTTATTGACAATACTAATAGAATCCCCACAGTCTGGAAGCAGACCATTCAGCCCATCAAGTCCACAGCAATCCTCCGAAGAGCATCCCACCCCCAAACCTATTCCCAAAATTTACCATGACTAATTCACCTAGCCTTCACATCACTAGACTCTATGGATCATTTTAGCATGGCCAATCTATCTAATCTACACATCTTTGGACTGTGGAAGGAAACTGGTGCATCCAGAGGAAATCTACGCAGACGTGGGGAATGTGCAAACTTCACACAAGTCGCCCAGGGCTGGAATCCACTCCCTGTTCCTTGGCACTGAGGCAGTGGTGCTAACTACTGAGGCAGTGGAGCTGTCAGTATTTCTGAGTTTCTTCGAGTTTAAAGGGTACGAAATCTGTTGTAGGTCAGGTGTGACCAAATTGAGTGAGTGGTGGCTTAGACTCAACATGCTGTATGGCCCTCTTCTGTTCTATTGAGTACTCTTATGCCGGAAATGCAACAGCCAGTTTGTACAAAGCAAGATCCCATAAACATCAATGTGATGATGCCAAGATGAACTATATCTCAAGGTGTGCGTTGAAGTATAAATATTGGTTAGGACATCTGGGGATTGTTTGCTGAATAACAGCTATGCTGTCCTTTTATATACACCTGCGGGAAGCTTAGGACTTCAGTTTAACAGAATCCAAGGTAATGCTGAGGGAATTTTGCATTCCTCTGGGAGGATCAGCCTGGAATTTGAGACTGAGTTTGTGGAGTGGGATCCATTTTTTTAAAAGAGAAGAAAAGTCATCTTTTGGGATTTGACCATTCTGTTGGGTTGGTGTTTTCACCGATTTTTGTGAAAGCAATATTCTTAGACAGCAGCTATACCTTTTATTATGGGTGGAAACATTTGTTTTATAGATATCTTTTTGGCTGATTTTACTCCTTTCTTTACATGGCTGTACTCAAAGGTACAGGCAAGTATTATCCCTTTTGAGTTTCTGTGCAAGCCACTGTAACCAAGCATTAAACTGGTCCAACCAAATAATTACACCCATTTTCCATTTGAGATGGGTTTTTGCCATTACAACACAGCTTAAGTTTGCTAAAATCAGCTAACATACAGAAAATGACAGAACATCATGGACTGTGATTCAATCATGCTCATTGCTACATTTGCACACTTAGTTACACAAGCTTTTGTGTAGGTACAGTGTGAAGCAATAAATGTTGATAAGAGTACATATTTCCTTGAAAAATAGATATAGAAATAGAGTAGAGGGCAATCTAGGGATACTGGTACACCACTTCTGAGTTGTGATGCCATCAAATAAAGCTTTTCTTTTTACTTGAACAAATCACCTGGGATTTATTTCTGCAGTAGTAGAATTAAAAAAGCAGGGAAGTTGTTATAACAAACTTGGAGAACAGTGCAGAGTTTGGGTCTCTTAAGGATACAAATGCACTGGGAAAAGGTGTAAATTTAAGATTTTACAAACTTGTATCAGAACAGAAAAGTTATGATTACTTGAACGGGTGAACAGGGGGTTGGGCCATTTTGTTTTAGATACAAAACAAGGGTGAAAAGTGATACACTGGTAGCCCATTGAGGAGTTTTGATGAGACTAAATGAGGAGAAGCTAGTTCCATTTCCTGCTAAGACCAGAATTAGGCATCATGAAAATAAGATTGTCCAAATAAAATTAGTAGAGTAGGAGAAACACTTCACCCAGAAAATGGTTAGGAGGTGGTTGAGGTGGATAGTGTAGGTGCATTCCAAGGGAAGCTGGCAAAACACATGACGGACAGCGGAATATACTCATGGGGTGAGATGAAGCAGTGTAGGAGGAAACTAGTGTAACTATTGAATTAGATCCATTGGGTTGAATGTTAATTGCCTTTGTTTTTCCACAGGCCACCACCATGGAGGAGATGATATGGGAGCAGTTTACTGTGACTTTACAAAAGGTAAGTATTTCTCTGGTTTGTTCAGCTTTACAAGGAATGTGATCTGATACAGGTCAGGCATGATCAAATTCAAAAGTGGCTTAGACTCCATGAGCAGTGTGGCCATCTCCCTGTTCCTATGAGTACTCTTAATTTTTAAATGTTTACCATGATTGGACCTTTGGTATTATAAATAATTTTAAACAGTATTTAAAACCACTTGTAATTCATTCTGTAACTTGCTTGGAACTTAATACATTATAGAATCATTATTGTCATTTCTTTGCTGTGCTTCTAGCTGGATGGATTTCTTTTGTGCCATAGATTTTCTGAGGTCTCATTTTCCAGGAAATATTTTTATTCTTGCAAGTTCTGTTTTATGTAAGCATTATCTAATGGTCTTTCACATAGCCTGTTAATGGCAATGTGGTTAGATCTTTGTCCCTGCCCACTGTAATGGCCTCAAGTCATTCAGTAGTATTTAAGAAGGCAACTCACCACCAGCTTTCCAAAGGCAGTTAGGAATCGGCATAAATGCTGGTTAGGCAGATGTGGGTGCTGCAGATGCTGGAAATTCGAGTCAAGATTAGAGTGGTGCTGGAAAGGCATAGCAGGTCAGGCAGCATCCAAGGAGCAGGAAAATCGACATTTCAGGCAAAAGCCTTTCATCATTTCTGATGCTTCTCGAATGCTGCCTGAACTCATAAACACTGTGGTGCCCGTGTCCTGCAAAATAATTTTTGAAAGTTCTGTTAATAGTACAATCTTGTGTGTCTCCCACGTTTTGAAATCAAATGGGATAAAAGCTCTATCAGTAAAGTCCTGAATTCTCATTCTCTGACCTGCCTATTTTAAACATAAATCTTCAGCCAAGATACAGGTACATCCTGATGCAACCATGGATCAAACTGTAATCAGTTTTCAATTGGAAAAGTTCTTGAACGCTCAAGTGAATCTGATCGCCATGTTTTACCCGGATTTCTTTTTGTAGGAAGACAATCAGCTGTCTTTTGTTCAGTTATCCAATTGTTAAAGTGACTTCTGATCTTTTTCTTTTCTTCTCATTTTGCCTTTCTAACCTTTTAATTATAGGTTTTGATTTTCACACACCAGTCAATATTTTGCAAAATTTCCTAACTTTTTTTTTCCCTTCACCTTCCCAATTCTTAGGACTCGAAGAGGGGATTTGGTATAGCAGTGTCTGGAGGAAGAGATAACCCCAATTTTGAGAATGGTGAAACCTCCATTATTATCTCTGATGTTTTGGAAGGAGGCCCGGCAGATGGGCTACTGCAGTAAGTAAACCTTGTGGAGATCTGGTTTGTGAGTGGCAATAATCTGCATTTTAAGTGAGGAGTCAGTGATTTTAGCAGAGAGCTCCACTTAACATTTTAGTGTGCGATTTATAAAGGATATTGACATGGTGTATAGCACTCTAAGCCCTTTGATCTTGGAATGAGAAAGTTAAGGATTCAAGTCTCACTCATGGACTTGAGTGCAAAATTCAGGCTGAAATGCCATCAGCATGAGTGCTGCACTGTTGGAGATGCTGACTTTCAGATAAGATGCTAAATTGAAGCTTGGTCTACCATCTCAAGTGCGCATAAAACAATTTTACAGGAGAAATCTCCAGTGTCTTGATCAAGATGTATACTTCAAACAACACTCACCAATGATCTGTCTTCCTTCTTCCTGTCTTTGAGCCTACAAGTAACTTCAGTCTGCACCAACAGCTCACCATAGTCTACAATCTTGTGATAAGGATTTACTTTTGTAGCTTGTACATCTTTTGAAGATTGATTAAAGCCAGTAGCTAAAACTGTGGGGAAAAAAAACTTTCTTATTGCAATATAATTAAATCTCTAATATGAAGTATAAGTCCCACATAATGTTCGGGAGTTGGTTTAGCTCTGTTGGCTGGATTGTTGGTTTGCAGAGCAACTGTGGGAGGAAGCCCACGCAGACACTGGAAGAATGTACAAACTCCACCCAGACAGTTGCCTGAGGCGGGAATTGAGCCAGGGTCTATGGGTCCACCAGTTTTATCTATGATTCCAAAATGTTTTATTTACAGGAACAATTTTCAGCTTAAGATTTGAACTCTGTAACAAAAAGGGATAATGGGACAAGTGATATCCTTGTCACACTAGTTCCAGACCATGAGCATCTCCAACAAGAGAATCCAATCGTCTTTTGATACTCAATTTTGAGTTGATTTATTATCCTCATATGTACTGGGATATAATGAAAAGTATTGTTGAGTGTATTAACCAGACAAATCATACCTTTTATAGAAGTGCATCAAGTTAATAGAACAGAATGCAGAATATAGTGTTATGGCTGCAGAGAAAGATCTAATGAGGTCCTTTCATAAGTCTGATAACAGCAGGGAAGATGCTGTTTTGAATCTATTGGTACATGTTTTCAAACTTTTGTATCTTCTGCCTAATTCTCCCACACTCAACTTCCAGAACCCAAACACACAAGTCTAACCAAAACACACAAACTGGCTACACGAGTAGAAGTCTGTTTTGTAGTTTTAGCCTCCCAATGAATTGACGATTATGTAAGTATGTCTGAGCTGTACCACTTCTGCTGTATCCTGTCTGCAGAGTTGTGGGACAATACATTATATCCCGTATAGTGAGTAGTGGCTGTCAGCAATGTAAGATTTGTGACCTTAAAGATATGTGTCCATCTCACATCACAATATTGTAAGTAATATCTACTATCGTAAGTAATCTAATCTAATATTAAGTTTAGGGGCATGAAAATCATTTAACCAAAATGTCAGATTCTCAGGCCCACCTTATTTCATTCCTGCATTTTGGCAGAGGTTTGAGATGAGAATTAAAAGTTGTTAAACAATCACTGCAATTGGTCTCTAGCAATTGATGTATAACAGATCCAGCCACATGAGGAATTGCTTGTATATTGGAGAACTTTGTGAGCTGTGGGTCCAAAATCACCTGTGAGATCTATAACACGTCATATCTCAACTTTGATCGAGGTAATAACCTTGAGTTACAAGAACATTAGAAAACTTAAGTTGTTAGCAGTTAGAAAGTGAAATGTATAGATGAGAGGTTGAGAGAATTAAGATAAATGTGTTTTGCTTTTAATTTTAACCTTGTTATATGATAGTTCTGCCTGTAAGACTCCCTAGAGTTTCTGTGTGAAGTGGGGATCTAAAGCAGATTGCACAGGGAATTCTGAATTTGCTCTTGCCAAAGGCATATTGTCATTTTAATTTGTTCAGCATGCTTTATAAGGCTGCTGTAACTAATGAGAAACAAATGGTGCAACCACTAATAATTGTTATTGACTTGGGAACAGTCGTTAACTAAAACCCAATACATTATAATAAAAAGTAAAATATACTTTTGTTTAATCTTGGAAAGCAGATTTTCCTGTTGCGGCACAAGTACATAAGGATTTGAGAGCCATTGTCCTTTTTTTTTTGCATTTCAAGGGGAATATTATAAATTGGATTTGTTCAACAACTTATTAGTGAATTCTTTCCTATGGGTGATATTTCAGGTTTTCTGCTTCTAGTCAGGAGATTTTGTTTGCATAATTTAAAAAAAAAAGTATCGGTCATGTTGGCTTTCTTTCACATTTTATTACCACCACCCCCCCACCCCAACACGCACATGTGCCACATGCGCACACATTGTACTCTGCGTCTCTCTCTATACGTGTCCCATAAACATACATGGCGCAAAGGGCCCAACATGTAATTATACAAAGAGACAAAAGTGTTGTATAAATATTTTTGCTGTAATTAAAATTGGCCAGAGACTTCTCTTCATTATAATCGTGAGTAAATTTCGATATTCTATATACCTCAACCTCTGGATGAGTGCTTCAAATCCTCATAATCATTTTAAATACAACTAATGAAGATGCTCCAACTTGTAATCATGTCTGATGCTTACTCCATTAAACTCTAGTTAATATTCAATGATCTTGCTCAAATAAGAAGTTGTTCTTTTTTTTAAAAAAGGTGTCCTTGCTGATTTTTGCAAATAATCTGTTTCAATGAAGACTCCTTCGTTCCTTATGATTGCTTGTCTATGCTGTTTGCTTAGTTTCTTTTATCTGTTCCCTGGCTCTGGAGTTGCATTTTTTTAAAATCTCACTTGCACCCTGTCTCTTGTCCCATCAATTCCCATTCTGGAACACACCGTGAACCCCAAAACAAAAACAGTAGTGTGGGTAGTATGTATGTAATATGGATTGCAGTGATAGGGGAAGGTAGATCACCACACATAGGGGATGCACAGCAAATGGCTGACCTTGGCGAACATACTCCTATCCTTTGAAACAATTTTAAAAGTAATGATGAATGGTTGAGACTTTGGGCAAAAATCAAATCCAAAATTTTGTCTTTTTACAAATGGTGAAGCACTTTGCTCCACTGTTTCTCCATTTCCCCCACCCCAGAGTAAAGTTTACAGTAATTGATTCAATTTGATGAAGCTTTATGTTGATCTTTGGATTGACATGAGACTGATGCAGTGGATGATGTTTGAGAGAAAGTAATCCAGTCTTGATTTGGGGATTTAATATGAAACACTTTAGTAGTCAGTGATCTCTTTTGGGAGTTTCTATCCCAATATTTGTTTCCTGATGTTCTGTGTCCTTCACATAGGTTGTATAAAAGTAGTTATCAGTGATAACATGAGATATTTTGAAGCTTCACGTCAACTATATTGTAACATACTATGTCATTTCTATGGCACCTTCCATGACCTCACTACATCCCAAAGTAGTTTACACGTAGTGGTGTGTAACCGTGGAGGAATTTGTTCACAGCCAGCTTCCACAGTCAGCAACGTGACAGTAAGCTTTTATTGATGTTGGTTGAAAGGTAAACCTTGGCCAGAGCAGCAGATATATTTCCTCAGCTCTAAAGTATTGCCATGAGATCTTGTATGCTGAAAAATGTGTTGCTGGAAAAGCGCAGCAGATCAGGCAGCATCAAAGGAGCAGGAGAATCGACGTTTCGGGCATAAGCCCTTCTTCAGGAGCTCCTGCTCCTTTGATGCTGCCTGACCTGCTGCGCTTTTCCAGCAACAGATTTTTCAGCTCTGATCTCCAGCATCTGCAGTCCTCACTTTCTCCTATGAGATCTTGTATGCCCATTTGAGATGGCAAACAGGGACTCCGTCTAGCTTTTGTGTGTATCTCTGACAGTGCAGCATTCCCTCTACTGTGCTGGATGTCAGACTATTGTACAAAATACAGAGGCATGGGATTGAGGGTGATTTAGCGATTTGGATCAGAAATTGGCTTGCTGAAAGAAGACAGCATGGTGGTTGATGGGAAATATTCACCCTGGAGTTCAGTGACTAGTGGTGTACCGCAAGGATCTGTTTTGGGTCCACTGTTTTTGTCAGTTTTATAAACTACCTAGATGAGGACATAGAAGGATGGGTTATTAAATTTGCGGATGATACTAAGGTCGGTAGAGTTGTGGATAGTGATGAAGGACATTGTAGGTTACAGAGGGACATAAATAAGCTGCAGAGCTGAGAGCTGGCAAATAGAGTTTAATGTGGAAAAGTGTGAGGTGATTCACTTTGGAAGGAGTAACAGGAATAATGAGTACTGGGCTAATGGTAAGTTTCTTGGTAGTGTAGATGAACAGAGAGATCTGTGTGTCCACGTATGTAGATTCTTGAAAGTTGCCACACAGGTTGATAGGGTCATTAAAAAAGCATACGGTGTGTTAGTTTTTATTGGTAGAGGATGCAATCATGCTTGGAGTATTGTGTACAGTTCTGGTCACTGCATTATAGGAAGGATTGGAAGCTTTGGAAAGGGTTCAGAGGATATTTACTAGGATGTTGCCTGGTATGGAGGGAAGGTTTTACAAGGAAAGGCTGAGGGAATTAAGGCTGTTTTTGTTGGACAGAAGGAAGTGGAGAGATGACTCAGTTGACACATAAGATAATCGGAAGGTTAGATTGGACAGTGAGCCTTTTTCCTCTGGCAATGGCTAGCATGAGGGGATATTGCTTTAAATTGAGGGGTGTTAGATATAGGACAGATGTCAGAAGTAGGTTCTTTACTCAGAATAGTAAGGAGAAAGTGAGGACTGCAGATGCTGGAGATCAGAGCTGAAAATGTGTTGCTGGAAAAGCGCAGCAGGTCAGGCAGCATCCAAGGAGCAGGAGAATCGACGGTTCGGGCATGAGCCGAAGAAAGTCTCATGCCCGAACCGTCGATTCTCCTGCTCCTTGGATGCTGCCTGACCTGCTGCGCTTTTCCAGCAACACATTTTCAGCTCAGAGTAGTAAGGGCATGGAAAGCCCAGCCTGCAACATTATTAGACTCGGCAACTTTTATGGGCATTTAAATGGTCATTGGATAGGCATATGGATGAGAATGGAATAGTGTAGGTTAGATGGGCTTCAGATTTGATTTCACAGATTGGTGCAACATCGAGGGCCGAAGAAGGGCCTGTATTGCGGTGTAATGTTCTGCATACCTTTGTAGTGGGACCTGAACGTTTTGACTGGGGTGAAAATGATGCCATGTGAATCACAGCTGGCAAGTATGATTCCAGATTCAAATAAGAGGTAGTTGCAATTGTGTAACTTCGAAAGCATCCGGTATTTCAAATGAAGAGAATTGTTTATTGCATTTCATGAGTACTGTTTAAAATGAATGTGTTTATATTTCCAAATTTTCAACTCTGAAAGAATTTTAGAATGTTGGAGTAGTTATTTCTGAATGTGTATCAAATTGTTTTTACTAGAAATGCAAGTTCTATAATTGTGAATGTTTTCTCTCTCTCTCAATAGAGAAAATGACCGTGTCATAAATGTTAATGGATTTCCGATGGAAAATGTGCCTCACTCTGTTGCAGTACAACAGTTGAGAAAATGTGGGAAGGTAGCTCAAATTGTAAGTGATACTGACTTCTTTTTTTATTTTAAACTCTCTCAGCCCAGTAATTTTTTTTTTTTAATTGTGCAATGTCCATGATTCCATGTTCACCACTGAAAGGCAGCCAAGCAGTGAATGGTCAAACTGACTGGGATTAGTCCCATTACAACCAGAAAGTGTTTCTGTTATATGCACAAGATATTGTAACCTAGAACATGGGTAAAAGCAGATTCAATATTAACTTGCAAACAGGAATATGATAAAGGGGCAAAATTATATGAGAAAAAGAGGCAGCAGTTGTAAGACCAACTAAATGGATGCTGTCTTTTTGGACATATTAGCACCTATACTGTGTGGGCTGGATGAGCACAGGCGCCAAACATAAATTGATTTAAAGTAATCATGCTACAAAATGGCAGCAGTGTACACCTCTATGCAAATCATTGCAATAGCTTTCCAAGGCTCTTTTTAAACAGCACCTATTAGAAAAATAGAAGGTCAAAAGGCCAGCAGTTACATAGAAACACCGTGGCCTCAAGTTTCCGATCCTTGCTATCCTGATTTGGAAATATATTGTTGTTCCTTCACTGTCACTGGATCAAAATCTTGGAACTCCCTCTCTTATCCCACCAAATGGGCTGCAGCAGTTCAAGAAGGCAGACTTGTCACTATATTAAAGGGCAGAGCACCTGCATCCCATAAATACACTGTCCAATGAATTCCTCCTGTCTTTGTGCCAGAGTTCTGCACTTTTTTTCCTTCAAATATTGCCTCCTTGTTTTTGAAAACTTACTATCCAATCTGCGTCCATTGTCTTCTATCCTAACTCACTTTCTTTCCCCCCTTTAACAATTATTTTCCTCATGTTTCCTTTTACCCAATTGCCTACCTGGCAGGGAATATAGTTTCTCTTTATTTACTGTACACTAATACCTCCATGTTGTTGACATCTCTATTAAATCTCCACTTGTTTTGCTCGAAGTAGAAATTTTCCAGTGTCTCTGTCAATATTAACAGGGCCATGGAAATTAGCCAACAATAAGTGATGCTCTCCCTGAGTATCCATGCTAATATTGACAGACATTGATATCCTTGTAGCAATGGTAAAATGCTATTGTCCAGGATCTTTAAGCAGCACTGGCTTTGCAACACTTACAGTAACTTGTATATGCTTTATTGCATTTCAGCCAACATTCAAATATCAATGGTTGCTTTAAGTGGTTCTAAGTACAATCTCTTCACTAACTGTGTGACAAGGCATGGATAAAAATAGGGATTTGAAAAATCAATTTTCCAGTGACTATAATGCAATTATCAGAATCCATTCATCATACAGATTAAATTTCCAGCAGTAGGTTTAAATTGAATGATGCCTACCCTGAATAACTGCGGAAGAAACATTTTTTTCCATTTCCTCGGGGTTTCAGCTTGTGCTTTAGTCTTTTATGTCGTTGATTTTGCTCCCTCTCCCAATTTTATTTAAACTTTTATCTACCTCCTCACCTTGCACTTTCGCTGTTCCCAAGAACAATCAACAGAATTATCACTGAATGCTAAAAATCTGGTGCTTTGCTATAAGACTGGGTTTTAAATTAGTGTCAAGCATACTTCCATTTGATCAATCTGTAGATATATATTTTTTTCATAAATATGTAAAGTGCCTTATGAAAAGCTTAATTGAAGAGTTTGCATTCTTTTTGTACCCTCCCACCATATAACTGAGAATCAGTGAATGAAACAGCACAGAAGGATGTCTTTTGGCCCATTATTTCCTTTCTCAAGCATTCATCTATTCCTCTTTGAGAGTATTATATAGTTGAATGAAGCGATGAAAAATAATTGTGCAAACCTAAACGCTTTGACGATTCTTTAATTTATTGTTTGTTTAATCAGTTCAGACCAATTTCAGAAATGTAACCTAAATAGATTGGTTCTTTTGCAACAGTATACTGTTCAAAATGTATGCAATTTTGGAATATTCCAGTGACCGAAGAATTGGCTTGCTGAAATGTTTAAGTTTCTAGCCAGTATTTTACACTGGCAATCTCTAACCTGACAGGCAGCAGAGGAAAGTGGCCAAGCAGAGGCTGATAGCTAAGTCCGGTACTCATAGGGAGGGCCTCAACCGGGACCTTGGGTTCATGTCACATTACAGGTGATCACCATTGCACTACACACACACTCACAGATATTCCTAAACACACACACTCTCTCATACACAGGTACACACAGACACCCACACACACCCTTATAGACACACACACTCCCACACTCTCACATGCACCCCCTCACAGACTTAAGACACTCTGCACTCACTACACACACACACACGCACACACTTTCTCTCACTCTCAACCCCCACCCCAGACACGCGCGCACACATATTTTGTGGGGTGAATTTGTACTTGCAGAGTTACATTGCACTTTGCTCAAAAACTGCATACATTCAAGTAGAACTCTGAGCTCAAAAACTGCATGAATTTATGTAAAACTCTGTTATCTCACTTTTTAGATTTAAAATCTCTAACCTCTCCTCAATGTGATGCCAATGCTAGCTCAATATCCTAACAATCCGCGTAAGAGTAAAAGGAATAAATGTTGCCATTTTATGTTGCATCATTGAACAATTTAAAATCTCCCCAAGCAGGTGTTTAGCATATAGCTGACACTGAACCAAGCAAGGTCATATTTGGACAGATGATCAGAAGTAGGTAGAGAATTGCATTAATGTCATGAGTATGTTCTCATAGCCTTAGCAAGGACTGGACACCATACATGGGAAAACTGTGTGTATTGTGTAAGTAGTTAATAAATAGTCATCGGAAGCATGGTAGAGCCATGTTTCATAGAACCTTGTTCACGAGAGCTCCAGCTGCACATGATGTGACATCAGTATAATCTGACTATTATTATTAATAATAATAACATCAACAATTACTCCCACATGCTAGAGCTGCTAATTTTGGAATAATGGAAAATGGGGTGCTGAAGAGGACAGCGACATCTGTGTCCTGACGTAATGACTTGAAATAGCCACTTTCTCCTTTACCACCTCTGATTTAATTAAATTGTACCAAATTCTCCCATTCACTTCACTTTCCCTCTTTCTTTCTTCCTTGTCTATTTCAAAACTGTTTTGCAGGCCACTTTGATTTTTCTTTGCAAACAGTAAAGAACTAGTTTTATTTTTAAACATTCAGTCAAAACCCACAAATATATTGGCTGGCAAATCATTTAATCTGTTGCATGTCTCTCTTTGCTAAGATTGCTGTGACTTTTGCCTGGTATTTCGCAGCGTGGGTTCAGAGGAGATATTTCAGCTCTTGAATTATTTGACCAATGTGACTGGTCTGACTCTTGATTCAATCGACCTACCTCGTTCTATAACACTTGGTGACTTAATCTAATGTGTACATACACATTTTTCTCTGGATTGGTTTCCGGTTGGTCCTATTACATGTTCCGGGCAGAAGTGGGTATTGCAGATGCTGGAGATTAGAGTCAAGATTAGAGTGACTCTGGAAAAGCACAGCAGGTCAGGCAGCATCTGAGGGGCAGGAAAATCAACATTTCGGGCAACGTTTCAGGAATGTGGCTGGGAGCC
>NC_057711.1:116388545-116437878 GCF_004010195.1 Chiloscyllium plagiosum | reverse complement strand
TTCGGGCAAAAAGCCCTTCATCAGGAATGAGGCTGGGAGCCTCGGGGGTGGAAAGATAAATGGGAGGGGGATGGGGCTAGGGAGAAGGTAGCTGAGAGTGCAATAGTTGGATGGAAGTGGAGGTGAAGGTGATAGGTCAGAGAAGAGGGTGGGGCGGATAGGTGGGAAGGGAGATTGACAGGTGGGACAGGTCATGAGGATGATGATGAGCTGGGGTAAGGTTGGGGGAGGAGAAATGAGGAAACTGGTGAAATCCACTTTGATGCCATGAAGTTGAAGTGTCCTGAGGCGGAAGATGAGGCATTTTTCCTCCAGGCGTCGGGTGGTGAGGGAGTGGTGATGGAGGAAGCCCAGGACCTGCATGTCCTCGGCAAAGTGGGAGGGGGAGTTGAAATGTTCGGCAACAGGGAGGTGAGGACCACATTTTAAAAAAACATAGTTAGCTATGCCTCAACTGAGGGCCACTTAAAAATCTCTGGGACACCCGCACCAATCAATCCCACCATCCCTTCTCTAATCTTGACTATTACATGTTCCCTCTGGGCCCATTCTGGATGTGTATAAAGTAAACTATTTCATGCCTGTTCTCCTTATTGATGAATCTTTGTGGCATGTACTTGTTTCTTCAATCTCTAGCACATCCTACACCTCCATTCCTCTAATCTGGTTGATGCCGTGTAACGAGTCTTTGGGAAAATGAATTTGCACAGCTTTCATTTTTGAAATGGTGCTTCCCTGCATGACAAACTCGGTGTTTAAACAAATGTTTTATTACTTGCTAGCAATTTATTTTTTGCTTTCCCTACCTTCTTTAAAAATTTTCATGCTTCAAGCATTTTTTGGCATTTGATATTAGGATTGAATTGTATAATTCTTGGTTTGGGTTGATGCTGAGAAAATATTTCCTACAACATGACATACACCATCACCATCTCCAAATTAATGGACTGACTATTCTGAACAGAAAAGAGGGAAAAGTTTATTTTTCAGTCAAGTTTGTGCATCGTTGGAATTCACTCCTCCAGTGAACTGGTATTGACAATATTTGAGGCTGAACTTAACACATTGGGGAATTGAGGGATAGGGTCATGGTCCAACAAGCCAAAAATAAGGTAGAAGATGACTTTTACTAAAAAGGTCAAAACAATCTATTCCATCACTTATTTCTAATACTGATCAGATTTCCAGAGTGCGTTATTCAGTCTCGATGGTTGGTTAATTCAAATTAAACTTGCCAATTCTCAAACTTTCTTCAACAGGTCGTGAAACGGGGCCGGAAAGTTCCAGCTCGGCCGCCACTGACTGAACCCGAAAGTAACTTCTTTGAGATAGCAGATGACTATGACCGTAGAAGTGAGCACAGCATTCAGAGTGAGAGGAGTGACGGGGGGCCCAGAGGCCGCAGCTACAGCCGAGATTGGAGTCCCGACAGAGGCTACAGCCGGGACACAGAGCGTGGCAGGAGCTACGACAGAGCCCACAGCAGAGATCGTAGCTACAGCAGGGATCACAGCCGGGGGAGAATAATCGATGATGACCGTGGCTACGAGCATGCTGACCGAGGCCAGGGACGGGTGTACGACGATGATCGAGGTTACGAGCATGCTGACCGAAGCCGGGGACGGGTGTATGATGATGACCGTGGCTACGAGCATGGTGATAGAGGTCGAGGGCGGGTGTATGACGATCGAGGTTATGAGAAAAGTTACGAGCATGGTGACCGTGACCGTGGGCGGGGCCGGACATATGACGATGATCGAGCCTACGACCATTACCGAGAGCCAGCAAGAGCCCCAAGCCGAGATCGACTTAAATCCAGGAGCCCATCACCTGAATCCTCCTCCTATTCTTATGGATTACCCAAGCCATACAAAGTCATGCTTGTAAAGAGCAAACCCAATGAAGGTGAGAAGTGTGCTTTTATTTTGCCTGCATTCTCTACATCTCTTGGTCTCTCGAAATGATTAATTCAGCAAAATATTTGGAGAGTAATTTTGAAGAAATAATAGTTCTCCTGGGTAATTGCAAGGTTGTCCCCTAAAATTGGCATTAATTTGCAGCCAATCAGTAACATAGAATTTAAAAATCTTGAAATTGAGAGTAACTTGGAGATTTGCAAGGTTAGCTAAAGATGTTTAAACAGCACCTTTCAAACCCACCACCATTTTCCGTTTAGAAGGACAAGGACAGCAAATGCATGGGAACACCACTACCTGCTAGTTCCCCTCCAAGCCACTCACCATCCTGACTTGGAAATTATATTGCTGTGTTCACTGGGTCAATGCCTTGGAACTCCCTGCTTTAATGTTATTGCAGGTATACCTTGCAGCACATGGGCTGTAGCGGTTCAAAAAGGCACCTCATTGCCAACTTAAGGATAATTAGTGATAGACAATAAATGCTGGCCCAGCCAGCGACTTCCATGAGTGATTTTTTTTTTTTTTAAATTGCTTGAGGTTTTCTTGTGCAAGACATTATTGAGAGTTTTTAACCACCATTCAGGGAATTCCAGGGTTTTGTCCCAGTACCCATAAAGGAATGGCGATACTATTCCAAGTCCGGATTGTGTGAGACTTGGAGGGGAATCTTGAAGACAGGCATTTTGCCATTCATCAGCTTTCCTCCACTTTCTTGGTGGTGGAGGTCACAAGTTTAGAAGTTGCTATCAAATGAGTTGCTGAGCATCTTGTTGAAGTTGCCCTCTGCTGATACTCTTATTGGTAGAGGGAGTGAATGTTGGATGGGGGTGCCAGTCAAACAGGCTGTTTTGTCCTGGATAGTGTCAGGTTCCTAATGTTGTTGAAGCTAGTGGGGTGTATTGATCAGACTCCTGACCTGCACGTTCTAGGTGGGAGATAGGAGGTGAGTTACTTACCACAGGCATCCTAGCTTCTGACCAGCTCTTGGAGCCACTATATTTATATGGCCAGTCCAGGTCAGTGTCTTGTCAATGGCAAACAGTGGTAAATCAGATTAGAGTTAAAAGTTAGTGAACAGTTAATTACTGAGCTTATGCCATTTGCTAAGCTATGTGATTCCACAAGCAACCAATCAGATCTAAGCTTATCTGTCCTGCTACGTCAAGTTGTGAATAGCTACTTAAGTGTTGGAAACCAGTTTAGCAAATTAATCAATGGTTGAAAGTATATTCGTTTTGGGGAGGTAATTGACTGTGTTGGAATTGTCCTGCTTTTTAATGGAACAAACATACCCGGGCAATTCTTCATATTGCCCTGTAGATGCCAATATTGTAGCTGTACGTGAACAGCTTGGTGAGGGGAACACTTTTTTTTCGTTCTGGAGCACAAGTCTTTGGTACTATTGCCAGAATATCTTCAGGTCCTGTAGCCTTTGCACTATCCAATGCCTTCAGCCCTTTCTTAATATTATGGGAATTGAATTGGCTAAAGACTGGAATGTGAGATGCTGCGAACCTCAGGAGGAGCCTGAGATCAATTGGGACCATTGGTTACAAAGCTTGAGCTTTATCTTTTGCACTAATGTGCTGGGCTCCCCATCATTGAGGATGGGAAGTGCATATAATGCTGTCCCATCTTGATTGTCCTCCACAATTCATGACTGGAAGTAGTAGGACCTACAGAGCTCTGATCTGAACCATTGGCTGTGGAATGATTTAACTTTTGTATGTTAAACAACAGCAACCTGCAAGTAGTTTCTGTGTTGTGTGGCTTCGTGAGATTGAACCTCATCTTTTGGTGTGCTCTCCTGAGCTCTTTTGAACCAAGACTGATTAATCAGTTTTAATTAAAAGCAAAATACAACAGAAATCTGAACTAAAAGTGGAAAGTGCTGGAAAATCTCAGCAAGTTGAGAAGCATATGTGGAGTTAACATTTCAATTGAAGTTAAAATGTCAAGTTCAATGTAACTATTTAGAAGAAGCTTCACAGATGCTGTCCAATCTGGTGGATTTTCCCAGTACTTTGTCTTAATCCTTTGGCTTGATAGAATGGAAGATATGCAGGCCACACAGTTACTGATTGTGGTTGAACATAATTCTGCTGATGGTCCACAACACCTCATGGATGCACAGGTTTGAGTGGCTATGTCTGTTCCAAAGTCTGTACCATTTATCACAACATAATAGGAAATATCTTCAATGAGAACACTAGACAAGAACTGGCCACTCCTATCAGTATTGTCATGGACAGATGCATTTGCGACAGGAGGTTTTTCTTGAGAACAAGTGTAAGTATGTCATGTCACCTTGTTGGTCCCTCACCTCCACTTGCTGTAGGTATGGTCTACCAGCTACATCCTTTAGGACTCGACCAACTCGGTCAGTAGTGGTGTTACTAAGTAGTCACTCATGGTGACTGGCATTAAAGTTTCCCAACCAGAGGTCATTCTGTCCTTGCTGCCCTCTGTCCTCTCTAAGTGGCATTTAACATGGTGTACTGATCCATTATAGAGTTGTAAAGCCTGGAAACACACCCAACTTGTCTATGCTGACTAATGTAGTTCCTTTTGCTAGCATTTAGCCCATATCTCTCTCAAACCCATCTTGTTCATATACCCATCTTGATGCCTATTTAACTATTACAATTGTACCAGCCTTCAGCACATCCTCTGGCAGTTTGTTCCAGACACGCTCCAACAGTGGGCGGCACGGTGGCACGGTGGTTAGCACTGTTGCCTGACAGCCCCAGAGACCCGGGTTCAATTCCCGCCTCAGGCGACTGACTGTGTGGAGTTTGCACGTTCTCCCCGTGTCTGCGTGGGTTTCCTCCGGGTGCTCCGGTTTCCTCCCACAGTCCAAAGATGTGCAGGTCAGGTGAATTGGCCATGCTAAATTGCCCATAGTGTTAGGTAAGGGGTAAATGTAGGGGTATGGGTGGGTTCGCTTCGGCGGGTCGGTGTGGACTTGTTAGGCCGAACGGCCTGTTTCCACACTGTAATGTTATCTAAATCTAATCTAATGTAATCTAATCTAATCTAAACCTCTGCATGAAAATTTGCTTCTCAGATCCCTTTTTTAAAATCTTCCCCTCTCACCTTAAATCTATGCCCTCTAGCTTTGGACTCCCCTCTCTTAATGGGGGATAGAGACCATTATCCATGCCCCTCATGATTTTATAAACTTCTATTAGGTCACCCCTCAGCCTCTGACACTCCACGGGGGTCTTTTTAAAAAAAAAAGCCCTAGCCTATTCAGTCACCCCCAATAGCTCAAACCCTCCAGCCCAGGCAACACCCTGGCAAATCTCAGCTGAGAAATCGTAGCAGCAGGCAGTTTCCTTGTCAGTTTTTAACCTGAGACTTCATGGGGATCGTGTGTGTGTGTGTGCGCGCGCGCCATTGTGCTGTTACCTTTGCTGAGTCTGCTTTACTGATGTGGCAGGATGTAGCTGATGGTGGTGTCTGAGACATGGTCATACTCATCAAATCCCACCATGTGGACAATGACTGAGTTACTAATACTGCTGCCTCACAGCACCAGGGACTTGGATTTAGTTCCACCCTTGGCCAGCTGTTTGTTTGGAGTTCACACATCGTCCCTGTGTCTGCGTGTGGTTTTGCCGGGTGCTCGGGTTTCCTCCAATGGTCCATAGATGTGCATTGTCCCAGTTTTTGGTATCAGCCCCCAAGAAATGACTTTGAGGGCCAAAACAGTGATGTGTCTTGTTTTTAGTCGTCTTAAATTCCATAGCTAGGCCACTTGAGAGGGTGGTGTTGAGGATTGTGTTGGCCAGGTTAGGTAAGGACTACAGGTCTATTTCTGAAAAGATATTGGCAAACTGAACAGGATTTGCTGATCTGAAATGGATACCATTAAACCAGTTTTTAATTCAAGATTTTATTAATTGAATTTAATTTCCAGCTGAAGGTGGGATTTGTACCAGTATCCTCAAACTATTAGACATTACTACTATACCACGACCACCCCTAAATATATCTGTGATAATGTACAAGTTTTCTTGTGCCAGGCCACTAGGAGATGCGTGACAATTTAAATAGGGCTGTGCCTGGTGTGTTCAGTCTCTGACATAACACTTGCATTGTATTTGTGTTTAATTCCTTCATGGGAGGCACATGTAACTGTGCAGTCATCTGTGAACATCCCTTGCGTTCATTCATGACTTCTCCAATACTGAAGCAGTCCATATTCAAATGCAACTATTTCTGGACGATGTCTAGGGTTGGGCTGACGAGTGGCAAGCAACATTTGCACCATGCAAATGCCAGGTAATGGCCATCTGCAATAAGGGAATCTAATAGACAATAGACAATCGGTGCAGGAGTAGGCCATTCTGCCCTTCGAGCCTGCACCACCATTCAATATGATCATAGCTGATCATCCTTAATCAGTATCCTGTTCCTGCCTTATCTCCATAACCCTTGATTCCACTATCCTTGAGAGCTCTATCCAACTCTTTCTTAAATGAATCTAGAGACTGGGCCTCCACTGCCCTGGGGCAGAGCATTCCACTCTCTGGGTGAAGAAGTTTCTCCTCATCTCTGTCCTAAATGGTCAACCTCATATTTTTAAGTTGTGTCCTCTGGTTCAGCACTTGCCCATCAGCGGGAACATGTTTCCTGCCTCCAGAGTGTCCAATCCTTTAATAATCTTATGTCTCAATCAGATCCCCTCTCAACCTTCTAAACTCAAGGGTATACAAGCCCAGTCGCACCAGTCTTTCAGCGTAAGGTAGTCCTGCCATTCCAGGAATTGACATCATGAACCTACGCTGCACTCCCTCAATAGCCAGAATGTCTTTCCACAAATTTGGAGGCCAGAACTACACACAGTACTCCAGGTGTGGTCTCACCAAGGCACTATAGAGCTGCAGAAGAACCTCTTTGCTTCTATACTCAATCTCTCTTGATATGAAGGCCAGCATGCTATTAGCCGCCTTCACGACCTGCTGTACCTGCATGCCTACCTTCATTGACTGGTGTACAAGAACACCCAGATCTCTCTGTACTGCCCCTTTACCTAAATTGATTCCATATAGGTAGTAATCTTCCTTCCTATTCTTGCCACCAAAGTGGCTAACCATACATTTATCCACATTAAACTGCATCTGCCATGCATCTGACCACTCACCTAACCTGTCCAGGTCACCCTGTAATCTCCTAACATCCTCCTTACATTTCACCCTGCCACCCAGCTTAGTATCATCAGCAAATTTGCTAATGTTATTACTAATACCATCTTCTATATCATTAACATATATTGTAAAAAGCTGTGGTCCCAGCACTGATCCCTGCGGTACCCCACTGGTCACTGCCTGCCATTCCGAAATGGAGCAGTTTATCACTACTTTGTTTCCTGTCAGCCAACCAACTTTCAATCCAAGTTAGTACTTTGCCCCCAATACCATCCGCCCTAATTTTGCTCACTAACCTCCTATGTGGGACTTTATCAAAAGCTTTCTGAAAGTCCAGGTACACTACATCTACTGGATCTCCCTCGTCCAACTTCATAGTTACATCCTCAAAAAATTCCAGAAGATTAGTCAAGCATGATTTCCCCTTCATAAATCCATGCTGACTCTGACCTATCCTGTTACTACTATCCAGATGTGTCGTAATTTCATCCTTTATAATAGACTCCAACATCTTTCCCACCACTGAGGTCAGACTAACTGGTCTATAATTTCCTGCTTTCTCTCTCCCACCTTTCTTAAAAAGTGGTACAACATTAGCCACCCTCCAATGCGCAGGAACTGATCCTGAATCTATCGAAAATAATCACCAAAGCATCCACGATTTCTCAAGCCACCTCCTTCAGTACTCTGGGATGTAGACCATCAGGCCCCGGGGAGTTATCAACCTTCAGACCTAACAGTCTCTCCAATACCAATTCCTGGCAAATATAAATTCCCTTAAGTTCAGGTCCTTCAGCCACTGTTACCTCAGGGAGATTGCTTGTGTCTTCCCCAGTGAACACAGATCTGAAGTACCAATTCAATTCTTCTGCCATTTCTTTGTTCCCTGTAATATATTCCCCTGGTTCTGTCTTCCAGGGCCCAATTTTAGTCTTAACCATTTTTTTTCCCTTTTGACATTCAGTGGTGTTTCAATCAGTGAAACCCCCCCTATCAATGTCCCGGGAGTTACCATTGACCAGAAACTGAACTGATAAACACTGTATTTATATGGATGGTCAAGAGCAGGTCAGAGGCTCGCCACCTGACTCCCCAAAAGCTGTCAAGATTAGAGTGCTGCTGGATGAAGGGCTTTTGCCCGAAACATCGATTTTCCTGCTCCTCAGATGCTGCCTGACCTGCTGTGCTTTTCCAGCACCATTCTAATCTTGACTCAAATCTCTAGCATCTGCAGTACCCACTTCTCCCAAAAAGCTGTCCATTATCTACAAGGCCTAAGACCGGAATGTGATGCGATACTCTCCACTTGCCTGAGTGAAGCTCCAACAACACTCAAATTGATACTATCCAGAACAACGCAGCTGCTTGATTGGCACTACTTCCTCAAATATCCAATCCCTCCACCACTGATACATATTAACAGCAGTGTGTACTGTCTACAAGACATACTGTAGAAATTCACCAAGGAACTTTAGACAGCACCTTCCCAACCCACAACTACTTCCATCTAGAAGAACAAGGACAATTATCACCACCTACAAGTTCCCCTGCAAGCCACTCACCCTCTTGTCTTGGAAATATATTTGATGTGATACATTGTAATTACATAGTCATAGAGATGTATAGCATGGAAACAGACCCTTCAGTCCAACCTGTCCATGCCAACCAGATATCCCAACCCAATCTAATCGCACCTGCCAGCACCTGGCCCATATCCCTCCGAACCCTTCCTACTCATATACCCATCCAAATGCCTCTTAAATGTTGCAATTGTACCAGCTTCCACCACTTCCTCTGGCAGCTCATTCCATACACGTACCACTCTCTGCGTTGAAAAGTTGCCCCTTCTATCTCTTTTATATCTTTCCCCTCTCACCCTAAACCTATGCCCTCTAATTCTGGACTCCCCGACCCCAGGGAAAAGACTTTGTCTATTTATCCTATCCATGCCCCTCAATTTTGTAAACCTCTATAAGGTCACCCCTCAGCTTCCGACGCTCCAGGGCAAACAGCCCCAGCCTGTTCAGCCTCTCCCTGTAGCTCAGATCCTCCAACCCTGGCAACATCCTTGTAAATCTTTTCTGAACCCTTTCGGGTTTCACAACATCTTTCCGATAAGAAGGAGACCAGAATTGCACGCAATATTCCAACAGTGGCCTAACACATGTGCCTAAAGTACAATGAAATGCTTCGTTTTGCGAGCAGTACTTGGCACACCCTCCTCATTCCTGAAGAAGGGCTTATGCCCGAAACGTTGATTCTCCTGCTCCTTGGATGCTGCCTGACCTGCTGTGCTTTTCCAGCAACACATTTTTCAGGCAGATCATAGTAAACAACAATTTACTAATCATAGGGTGTTTAGACTGAGGCATAGACAGGCTATAACCGCACAGGAGGTGCACAAAGTAAGATCAACATTAACACGATTAACATTATTTGAAGTTTAGAAAGTCCATTCAGCAGCTGAATGTCTACAGGAAAAAAGTAGTTCTTGAACTTTGGTATGTGTGTTCAAGCTTCTGCCTGATGGAAGAGAGCATTACTGGGGTGGGAAATGGACTCCATGGACGTGAGGTTGACTTTTCTGATGGTCTGGGCTGTGCATTCAACTTTCTGTAGTTTCCATACCAGACCGTTAAGCACACTTTGTCCTTCACTGTCACTGGGTAAAAATCCTGGAATTCCCTCCCTAAGTGCATTGAGAGTCTACCTAGAACATGTGGACTGCAGCGGTTCAAGAAGGCAGATCCCAACCACCTTTTTCCAGGGCAACTAGGGATGGATGATAAATGCTGGCCGGCTAGTGACCCCCACATCCCATGAGTGAATAACAAAACAATTGAAGGGAAGGTGTCATATCAAAGTGTTAATATGCAGTTTTATTTTAATAAGCAAAATAGTAGTTTTGAGTTTGAAACCTTTGGAGAGATGGAGCAATCTAGAACAAACTGATTGTAGGGAGAGAGAGATTTAGAATGATTTCTAATAAACTTTCTCCATAAGTGGATCTCTCGATGTCTGTCTGCTTTATTGGCGGTTAGAACAAAAAGTGCACTTGGACAACATAACATCAACGTAACATTCAATTACAATATATTCTAACAGATGCTGCCAGACCTGGGTTTGGCCAGCAATTTCTATTTTTGTTTCAGATCTCCAGCATCTGCCGTCTTTGTTTTATTATGTTAAACCTTTCTCAACTGTATCCAATAGAATATGGCCTTCGATTGGGCAGCCAGATTTTCATTAAAGAGATGACTGGAAGTGGCTTGGCAGCAAAGGATGGAAACTTAGAAGAAGGTGACATTGTTCTCAAGGCAAGTTTAAGTTTGGAAATTCTTTTTTTTTTAATTTTGTGGAAAATGGGCTTTGCTTCTGAATTTCATTGAATTTTTTCAATATATACAGGCCATTTGCCCCAGCTGATCCATGCAAGGTTTTTTTTCCCCAGGAATCTTTCCTCCCACTCTCTTCATCTCCAACCAATAGCATTCCTCTCCACTTGTGATCAATGTGAAGTTAGAGAAGACAATGTCAGTTGCCTTCACTACACCTTGTGGGGAAATTCTCACCACTCCTTGGGTGGCAGTTTTTGTTTTCTCTTGTATGACCTATTGGATTTATCAGTAACTATCTTGTATAATTATTGCCCCTCCTCCCTTCTCCGCAAGATAAAACACAACATCTTCCATTTGTTTCCCCTGTCATAATTCGAAGACTCCCGTGAGGTCACGCATTAGGGTTCACTTTCGAAAGAAAACAGTCCCAATTATTCTGCTCTTCCGGAGTGAAGAGAACTGAAAGTATATTGTCCTTTTAACATTGAAAAGTAATCTTTAAAATTGTGGTTGTTGCCTTTTTTGGTATTTAGTGATTTTTGAGAGTGTTCTTGGAATTAGTACAATAGCAATTCGCATAGTGTTTTCAAGTCCATTCAAACAATTTTCTATTTTAATTCTTGATGTCTGTTTCGCTCTCCCCTCACTTGTTCTAGTATTCATGTCTTGCGATACTTAGTAGCATCTAATTATATTCGCATTTTCCATTGCACTTTACATTTGATGTTCACAACATTAGCAGAAAAATGAATTCCTTCTGTCCTGCCAATTCAATGTTAAGGGGGTTACCAATTTTAAGAGAGGTGAAGAATCTCTTTTCAAGAGTGGTGAATCTGTAGAACTCTTCATCTGTCGAGGTTGGGTTCTTGAGTGTATTCAAAATTGAGAGATGTTTTAATCCAAAAGGGAATTGAGGATTATGGGGATAAGGCTGGAAAGGATTATCTGATCAGGTATGATCTCATACCTGTGGACATAATGGGCTGAATGGCCTACTTCTGTGTCTTATGGTCTTAATATAATTTATTCATGTTGTTTATTCCCATAATAAATTTCCATATGCAGCAGTGTCTGTCTTATTGGCATGGCTTGCAAAACTGAAGGGTCAGATCATGCTGTACTGGGAAATATCTCAATGTGTCTTGTCAGTTTATTTCAACACACAATGTTTTGCAGTGTAACAGCTGGGAGTGAGAGCTGATAATGTGTGGCAAGAACTTAGAGGACCTTGGTGAATGACTGGGTCATCAGTCCATCTCCTTAACCAATGAGATTTGAGGATTGAGCTGAAAATCAGGTGGATAGAGAGAAATCGGGAATAAAAAGAGGAAGCAAGATTGGATAGTGAGAGAATAAAAGAACAAAAGGTGGAACCTAATGCCCCCTATATCCCATGTATGTTGGGCAGGAGTGCAGAGAGGTGGGATTTTAAGTTTGCAATGTGAATGCCAAGGCAGTTGGTATTCATGTAATGGAGCTCACCCCATTACCACTGGTATTATGATGAACAAATCCATGCAGGGTTGCTTGTAGGGCTTCGGGCAGGTTGTTCATTCATAGGCATTCTGGGCAGAATTCTAATTAGAATTAGAATTACTACAGTGTGGAAACAGGCCCTTCAGCCCAAAGAGCTCACATGGACCCTCAGCGTAACCCACCGAGACCCATTCCCTATCCTTTATATTTACCCCTGACTAGCACACCTAACTTACACTGCCCTGAACACTATGGGCAACTTAGCATGGCCAATTCACCTAACCTGCACATCTTTGGATTGTGGGAGGAAACCGGAGGAAACTTGCGTAGACACTGGGAGAATGTGCAAACTCCACACACAGTTTCCTGAGGCTGAAATCTAACTTGGTGCTGTGGGCCAGCAGTGCTAACCATTGAGCCACCATGCTGCCCCAGGCACGGGCAGCAGGACGATGGGACAAAGGTCAGCTGCTGAGAATAACCCAATGTTTCTATCAATACTTCAGCCCTTTCCTACTGCCTTCATTTCTCCCTGTGACCTGGCATCCAGCAATGATAGTGGACCTTGACTAACTGTATGAACCAGCAGCAGTCACTGCTTACCCAGTGTCACTGGCATCCAGCAAAGCTGCTGGTGTCTGGCTGGCTGCTGTTGTTGGGTGGACCTTCAATCCTCTGGGATCTTGGTCCCATGGCTGGATCACTTAACAATCTGAGAGCCATTTTGTTTGGTGGGGCTTTCCAAAAAGAGGCAGATAGGTCTCCCACTCACTCCAGTCTGCACTAAATTATCTTTGCCACAAAGCATACCCCTAAAAGAAAAACTTTATCAAAATTTAAAACGTTTTAATAAATCTCAAGATTTACTGCATGTACTATTGTGATTGAACAATTTAAAATGTTTGCCTTTCTAGTCTGGAGAAATTGATTTGTGCTGTGGTAAAAATCATTATATCATTAATTAGGCATTTATCTAGTAACATTCTACTATGAGTTTAATGGATAATTAATGTGCAATAATTCAATAATTTCTTAACTTGTCTAACGTATGTTATTCCATCAATATCCAACATCTGTATAACAAATCTGGGAATGTTATAGTGATCAGCTTCATTTTATTTTTGTTTCTTACAGATCAATGGGACAGTGACTGAAAACATGTCCCTGGCAGATGCCCGGAAATTGATTGAAAGATCACGAGGGAAGCTACAGCTTGTTGTCCAAAGAGACAGTAAACAAACATTGATCAGCATCCCGCCCATGGATGATAGTGATTCTGATCCTGAAGGTGAGACTGTTATTTCTATAAATGCCTCATTCACTCGGCACCATCCTGTGCTCACTGACTTACATGGAATACTTACACTGACTTACATGCTTCAGGAATGCAGCAATGGTTTAAGGTCCTCTTCCTCGTGTTCAGATCCCTTCTTTCTTCTCTTCATGTTTCCTACAATCCCCTGATCTGTCTGATCTTTCAGATCAGAATTTTCTGTGTATTACTAATTTTTTTTAATAGTTGGCAGCCTGGGGTTTTGGAGTTCCCTTGGTGTCTCTCGATGCTCCTGTAGTTCTACCTCTTTGGCTGCCTGTCCCACTCTTCAGTGCCAGAATTTCTTTGTTTTATTTTGTACATTGTTCTTGCGAAGTGCCTTAAACATTTTAATGGTGAAGGTACCTTATGTAGCACACTGTTAATTGAGCCTTTTCAATTCTGGAGTTGCACCAAATATAAAAAGTTGTTTTTAAAGTATACACTACTCAAATTTCCCTGATTTTTTTTTTTCAACCCAAGTTTGATAGGAAGCACTGACTGGGTTTCTGGCTATTACAAGTAACTAGTGTACAGGGGTATAAATCACTGTCATATAACATTAAGTAAATCTCTAATCTCCTTATAAGCTCCCTCCTTATACAAATAAACAAGTAAGGAGAATATTTTTTCTGGAGTAGAGAAACCAGGAAGTTGGTTCAATTTGGTTTTTGCTCCCTGGTTCCAGTGTTGAAATGATCCACTCAGTTAGCCAGACCCCTTCATTGTTCAGATGTATCTTTCTCTGGAAGCTTTCACTTGTTTGTAAGAACTGCTGACTGATTCACTTAGAAAATATCTCTGCCTCTGATTTATCAATTCAAAAGTCAGTGCACAGCAGTTGATACCAGGAAAGGTAACAGGGTTTTCTTCAGGTTTGAGTTGAGGTTTTGTTTGCAGGGCTGGGAGAATATCTGCATACTAGTTTCTCTCTCTCTCTCTCTCTCTCTCTCTCTCTCTCTCTCTCTCTCTCTCTCTCTCTCCTCAATCACACCTCACGCACTCACTCACTTGCACTCTGTCTCTCTCTGTCACATGCGCTCGTGCTCTGCCTCCAGCTCCAAGCTGCTCAGCCTCCTGCGACGCAAGCACAGTTATTGGTAAGGTCTCTGCCATTGGTAACAGTCATTCATCCACTGGCCAATCAGCTTCTGGTGACCAATAAGAGTTGCATCAGTACACATCCTTGGCTCGATCATCTGCAATCTGAATTTCAGTTCCATCTTACCCATGGCAGGCATTGTATCTGCTTACCTGCTTTCAAACACTAGTTTGTCAAACAACTTTCTTCAGAAAGCACAAAAATAAAAGACCTAAATCCATGCACGTATAAATGCAGTATGTTATAGATCTAAAGAAAGGACTGTTTGGATGTTTTTAAGATACGGTATTAAAAATTAAACTTGTTCTCCATTTATTGTTTCAGATTTGTATAAGAATGATATTAAATATCAAATATTTGTTTTAAGCAGCACTTTTAAAACTCAACCAACCCTCCTCCTCCTTCCCTCCCCCACCAAAAAAACACGATTGTAGTTGCATAAACAGGAGTTATTTGGTCCCATGCCCTTCATTTTTGACTGTTCAGCTTTTCAAAAAGCTCTTGTGGAACTTGTTTCTGCTAGCTTGCCATGCACCTTAACGTTCTTTCTGTAGAGAATACACATTCCTACAACCGCTCTCTTCATGTTTCTTCACCCTAATCAATTTGTCTTCTAATTGCAAGCTGTTAATTAGTGGAATTAGTTTACTCATTTTTGAAAGCCTGTTATAATTTTAGTATCCTCTTGGATCACCAAACTGTGTACTAAAAAAGAAACTCCTCTATACCTCTAGCCCTGGCAGTACCCTCACATACTAAGGATGTTTCTTTTTCACCTTGTACTGGTCACTGGCTCATGTTGTGCAGAGATCAGACCAACAGTGCTTTTAAAATGTCTGTTCTTGTTTCTAGCTGCCTGTTTTAATTTAGTTAGTTTCTGGCTTGACAAGTAACACACAGGACAGACATAAGTTAACAGACAGACACAAAGAAACCTCAAACACCAATGAATGTTGAAGCATCTGTTACAATATTGCAGTGGTTTTGTCTGATTTTGTTTGGTACCACTTCTCTGAAAAACATCAGAATATTTTATGTTAAAACTGTTACTTTTAATGTAAATAACACTGGGTACACCCCTCTGCTAATTTAAACCTGACAGACAGAGAAACTCACCTCTCGCTGTAATCTGTTAAATTTCAACTATCCCAGAATTCACTAAAGTAAAAATTAACAATTTTATTCTTTAAGTCCAAAACATTAATCAAATTATTTACAACTCCTTTCTCTTAAACCTATCTTTTACCTCACACTCTACAATACTGGTCTTTTTTAAAAAAAACGATTTAAGAGCTACAAAAAAACTCCAGCTTCAAAACCAGCTAGCTGTTGAATCTTCTCTTTGTATCTTCCTCTGCAGATTTTTCTCTGTTGTCTTGTCTTCAGTATTCTGCTTCCCCAGGTCTTTCATATGAACAGGCACCTTTCAGGCAGCTATTTGGCATGCATCTATACTTGTTGGTTTTCTTGGCAGTTCTCCTCCTAACTGTTCAAAATGTCTGGTTTTATACCCCAACACATCAGATCATTTCATTGCTTTGATACCATCCCAAATAGTAAAATTCAAATCCGATTGGATTTTAGTATCTGGGGCACAGTTTAAACTGGCTGAACTTGAATTTGTTTGTTATTTGTTTTGACCAAGTGTTAAATTTTTACCCTGTTCAGGACACTGTGCTTTCAGTCAGTCCTTGCTAGCTTCCTCTCTCCCTTTTAAAGGTACAGTACAACTCTACACCTTCATAACAAATGTGCCAAATGGGCGTAAGTGCTGGTGTAGATTTTAATTATTAGATTAGATTACTTTCAGTGTGGAAACAGGCCCTTCGGACCAACAAGTCCACACCGACTCTCCGAAGAGCAACCCACCCAGACCCATTCCCCTACATTTACCCCTTCACCGAACACTGTGGGCAATTTAGCATGGCCAATTCACCTAACCTGCACATCTTTGGACTGTGGGAGGAAACCAGAGCACCCGGAGGAAACCCGCGCAGACACGGGGAGAATGTGCAAACTCCACACAGTTGCCTGAGGTGGGAATTGAACCCGGGTCTCTGGCGCTGTAATCTTTGGTTTCACCTTTTTTTTTAAATCTTATTGGAATTCTTCTTTAAAGAATTCTAACTGTGGATAATGTGCAACTGCATCTCCCTTTTTTTTTTTAAAACCATTTGTTTTGTGGTTGTCTATATTTGAAACCTCTTCCCTTTCAGTTCTTTTGTCTTATTGGAATTCTTCTTTAAAGAATTCTAACTGTGGATAATGTGCAACTGCATCTCCCTTTTTTTTTTAAACCATTTGTTTTGTGGTTGTCTATATTTGAAACCTCTTCCCTTTCAGTTCTTTTGTTAGTTCTGAAGATTATGGTTATCATGTTCATCCTCTTGCCATGCCTACTTCCTCACTTCATGCAGATCTGGACCTCCAAATGAAATTCTAATTCTGAACTAAAAATGTACTGATCTGGAAAACAGTCCTAAAGGCATATCCAGTATCTTTTCTCCTTTGTCATTTAGTGACCTTTTTAATTATCAATAAATACGGCAGGCAACAACTAACTTTTTATTGCTCTAGGAATTCCATTTGGTGACTTCTGGGACTTTTTCCAACTCTCAAAAGTATTATACAGCAAATATATTTCCCCCCTCAATTCTTTTTAGACTAATAACAAAAATTCCTTTCCATTATTAGCTAAACAATTGTTTAGCTTCACGCTACAGGAAATGTCCCAAAAACTGATTTTTGTTGTTTTGAAATATTTGGTTCCTACTTTATTGGTTACTGATTTGGTCATGGAAATAACATTTCCTCAAATATATTTTTGATTAGCATTGTTTACTATCTTGCTGCCTTGCAAGTGTAGCATTTTTGGTAATGTAGGTAAGAAAGATTTCCAGTCGCTCAGTGTTTGTTTCATTGCTGTGCTTAAAATATAGGCAGTTAGAAGAAGTCTTCATGAAATAACCAGTTTAAATGCTTGCATACCCAATAAGGATAGAAGACAAGAAACATTTAATTTTTTTTTTGTTTCTAATTTGTGCGACCATTACCTTGTTCTAGTCAATAAATCCAGCTGGTGAATTCACTTTAAAGGATGAAATTATTTCCTTATCTGATTGTTGAAATTTCTATTGCCACAAAGAATGTACAACACTGAAAATGGTTCATGCTGGTATTTGTACTTCACGTTAGCTTCCATCCCACCCTTTTTAATCTCACTGTATCAGCACATCCTCCCATTCCTTTCTTCCCTCATGCTTATCCAGCAAATGCTATTTGCCTCAGCCACCCCTTCCTCAACACACTCTGAATAAAGAGTTTTCTCCTGCTTTCCCTCTTGGATTGAATAGTGATGACTATTTATTGATAGTCTCTAGTTCTGGTCTCCCCAAGAAGTGGAACTGTCGTCTGTCCATTAGTTCTGTTAAACCCTTGATAATTTTTAAAACCTCTGTCAGATCCTCCCACTGTAGAGAAGAGCCCCTACCACCCTTCCCCAGCCTATTTAGTGTTTCTGCTTATTGACCAGAATGGTAGGGTATCAAACTGTCTGACAAAACTGTATTTCAGCTTTCAAATGGGTGAGCTGTGCAGAGTCTGAGTGCAGTTTAGTTTGACTACTTCACCACTACCTTTTGCTTTTTATATCATTGTTCTCTGCTACCTCCAAATGTGAATGCATTGGGAGAGTGGATAAATTATTTACAAGAACACTTCCAGGAATGAGAAACTTTAGTTATGAGGATTGATTGGCAGTATAGTCAACCGTCAAGAAGGATGTCGAAAGTTATAAAGGGATTTTGATCAATTGAGTCGATGGCCTGAGGGGAGTGGCTGATGGAATTTAATTTGGATAAATGCAAGCTATTGTATTTTGCTACAACAAACAAGGGCAGGACTTTTACAATTAATGGTCGGGCCCTGAGTAGTAGTGTTGTCAACTGGAAACCACTGGGGATTTAGGTACACAGTTCTTTAAAAGTTGCATTGCCGGTAGACGGTGGTTAAGGATCATTTAGTATGCTTGCCTTCATTACTTGGACCATTAAGTATAGGAGTCGGGGCGTTATATTGAGGTTGTACAGGACATTAGTAAGCCCACCTTTTGGAGTACTGTGTGCAGTTACGGTTGCCCTGATATAGGACGGATATTACTAAATTGCAGAGGGTTCAGACAAGATTTCCTGAAGAAGGGCCTGTGCCCGAAACGTCGAATCTCCTGTTCCCTGGATGCTGCCTGACCTGCTGTGCTGTTCCAGCAATAAAGTTTCAACTTTGATCTCCAGCATCTGCAGACCTCACTTTCTCCTCAGACAAGATTTACCTTGGATGTTGCCATGACTGGAGGGATTGAGTTATAAGGAGAGGCTGGATAAGCTGGGACTTATTTCACTGGAACATAGGTTGAGGGGTGACCTTTAGAGGTTTGTAAAATCATGAGGGGCATAGACCAGATGAATAACAAAGATCTTTTCCCTAGAATGGGGAAGTTCAAAACTATTTTTAACCTGAGAGGAGAGCGATTTTTAAAAAGAACCTGAGGGGCAACCTTTTCTGTCACAGTGTGGTTCGTATGTGGAATGAACTGGCAGAGGAAGTGCTAGATACAGGTACAGTTACAACATTTAAGAGACAGTTGGACAGGCACATGAATAGGAGAAGTTTACAGAGATCTGGGCCTAACACAAGCAAGTGGCACAAGTTTAGTTAGGGAAACTTGATCGGCATGGACAAGATGGATTGAGGGGTCTGTTTCTGTGCTGAATGACACTCTGACTTTATGACAAGCACTACAGAATATTTGAGAAAGCTCTATTTGTACTGCATCAGCACAAAATGGAGTGCTTTCCAAGTTAAACTTGTGTTGCTGCAATAATGATAGCATAATGTCACTTGTGTTTTACAGTGTAGACTTGTCAATATCTGTTTAATTGAGACACCCTGGTCAAAAATAAAAAAACGTCAATGATTGGGGATAATCTGTTGCTCACTTATACCTCCCGCTCGCACTCTTCCCACCTGAATTCTCTTGTTCGAATGGGGAGATGATGGTGTCGTGGTGGAATCACTGGGCTAGTATTCTGAGGCCCCAGATTTCATTTTTAATTGCTTGTTTAAAATCTTACTGAAGAGAGGAATGTTGCAGAAACTTTTCACCTTGCACTCATCAGGACAAATACAAAAATGGCACCTCGCTCAACAATCCCTTGTGGTAGAAATTGTTTCAGTCACTTGAAATTTGGTATTCCTGCACTTCTCCTAATGTATACACTCTAATGTATGATTTTAGTGTGGCACAGTGGTTAGCACTGTCACGTCAATGCCACCCTCCAGTGATTCTGTCTGGAGTCTGCATTGGTTTTCTCTGGGTGCTCCGGTTGACACACACATAGTCCCAGTCTGTTTCAGTATGATACTGACCCACGGCACACTCCTCCCAGTCTGAGACACAGACACAGAGACAGACACAGACAGTCGATTGGCGATGCTACATTGCCCATGGTGTCCAGGGATGCGCAGGCTGGGTGAGGTAGCAATAGGAAATGCAGGATTACAAAAGATGGGTATAGGTGTGGACTCGGTGGGTCAAATGGCTTACTCCCATGCTGTAGGGATTCTTTGATTCTAGGATACTAGTGTAAACACTATCCAACTGACCTTCTGTTTGTGTTTATATTGATCACGCATGGTGTATTTAAGGAAGTGGTGTATATAGTTCTTAAAAAAATTATCTGTTTTGGTTTAGATATTTCTGAAATTGAATCAAACCCCTCCTATTCACCACCTCCAGAAGAAAGGAGATCACCACCTTCAGATGTTTCCTCTCATTCTTCAGGAAGAATTGTTGACAAGAAAAGGTACTTTTTACTGCTGGTTGACTTAATTCTTTTCGCTTTAAAAATAAAAGCATTTTTTTTGGATATTATAGCAAAGGGAGGCATGTTGTTGACTCCTTTTATCTTGCATATCAAGGCAATTGCAACAATCTGTTGTGGTCCTGATTGTGTGCAAGATGAAAAACTTCAGCAACATGTATTTGAATAATGCTGAAAAGAAAGTTGTGTGTTTTAACATATCTAGACTGGTCCTGAAATAAACAGAGTTTTTAATTATCGAAGCAATCCTGATTGCATGAAACTGCTACCGAGAAAAGGCAATGACAAGAAGTCCGATTCAAGATGTATGATGGCTGACAGGAATTGATTTTTTCTTTTGCAACACAAATCTACTTTAATTTTTGATGTGTGACCGTGTTTAGAGCACAGAATGCAGGCTATCTGCTGGTCTTGTGGCCTACAAGAGCCTGCTCCCATTCTCTCAAGATTCCCTGGCATTGGTTTCTCTCCTATGTATTTATCTGACTTGCCCCTCAAATGACCAGTTCTATTCACCTTGCAAAGAGGCAGATGGAATTTTTGTAATTCCAGTTAATCTTTTATGATCTTGCTTCCCTCCTCATGTCTGATCATTTTAATAAACAGATGCCATCTGAATAATGAGTCTTTTCTGTTTTTAACAGTGACGGTTTGTTTATTTCTCTCCTCTCTGTTTGTTTGTTGTCAATTGAGTTCTTCTAACTCTTTGGATAACTCTTTCTTGTGGTTGGTTATTTGTAACTGTTTTTGTTCAGTTCTCGAGAGGAGCCTGCTCATAGATTGGCACGAATGGGAGCCATGCCCACTCCATTTGCAACAAAGAGTGATTTGCCTGCTGCTGTTGACTCTGAGAAGGAAGAGCTAGATGAGGATGACTACAGAGGTAGGCACAACACTGACATCCCAAGTTAGTTGGGAAGGGCTGTGTATCTGTATAGTTTAAATGCAGGTCAATTAACTCAATCTGCTGGTTCTTGATAGCGATGTCAACAATATGGATTCAGTGCCTGTACTGGTTGAGCTCACTCTGCAGGCTGTGCCTTCTCAACCTTGAGACGTGAGATGTTCAGGTTAGACAAAGCTGAAGATCCTTTGGGATTGTAGCAACTTTCACTTCCTCACTGTTTAAATGAGGATTCTACACCACAAAGTCAGGAGGACTCGAATGCCTGGTTTCCAGTTCATTGACTTTAATGATATTGCTGCTGATGTATGAGGAGGCTGGTGAGCTCGATGCATGGGTCACATTTAATGCCAACAATGTTTGACTCCCAGTCAAGGTGAGGCCTCAGGGCTGTCTCCTCACTCTGCCCTAAAAGGCAAAGGCAGGACACCACTGACTCTAAAACAACAAAGATGATGATTCAGGGTGAAGTATCATCAGACAGTGAGCCAAGGACCTGTCTCTGGGTATAATGTTCGTGAATGTTCTATAAAACATTGCTGCTTTATTTCCCCACGTTCACTCACATTTGGGGAAAAAAATCTTTAGAGCAGTTTAAGGAGAAAATTAATTTTGAAGACTTGCTACAAGCTGGTATTATGGCCAAACAGTTTTCATGAGCAGGACAGTCGAGAGCTGTTTCTTCACACAGTCAGAATGTTATGATCTGTAATGTGAAAGGGTGGTGGAAGCAAATTAATTAGTGACCTTCTGAAGGAAGTTTGATGAGTAGTTGACAGAGGAATAAGAAGTTGCAGAGCTGTAGGGATGAGCATGCAGCTCATACTATGTTTCCTAAGAATTGATGCAGACACGATGGCTGCCTCACTGCCTTCTGTGTTGTTTCATTGTATCACCTTCTGCTTTCCAGTTGTACAAATTGGGAGCACTGATGGAAATTGCTAAACGAGGTGCTTTTAGGTTCTTGTGCTATGTATCATCATTTCCTAATCTCTAAATCGGCACTTTGCTCTCGACCTTTCAGAAGAAGCTGGAGGGGCCTTTATGGTGTTTTTGAAATATTTGCAGATGAATTTGTAATGCAATGTATTTTTGTCTCTTAATGGTTTCTTTTAACAGTCTCTAAAGTAGAAGAACCAGTTGTGAGAGCTCCTAAGAAATTTCTACGCCCTAGTCCAGAGGATGAAGAAATCTATGGGTAAGTCAAGATATTGAGACAAGCTGATCAGATAGGTGAAGAAAAGTGCTCTACGTGCTCGTTAGGACATCTAGGACCAGGATTATGGTCTTAAAAAAATTAGAGCCAGACCCTCCTGGATTCTTGGTAATCCAAGAGGAGGATGGGAAAAATTTCTGACTGTAACAGGCTGCTCCTTTTTGAGATATTTTAGATGTTGGATGTGATTTCCTTGAATTCCAGGAGCAGCGATTACGGTTTTATATGCTGTTGCATTGTTTTGGAACTTTGGAGGGGAATAAAAGTCAAAACAATGGCACTTTTAAAGGGAGAGGAACAGACAAAGGCAGCAATTGGTCTGTGCAGGAGAGAGAGGAAGAAACTCACACTAGGAACTGACGCACAACAGGTGAACCTGCGCAGTTACTGCCTTTGCTGTTTGAATTCATGTATCGCTGGAAACAGGAGTGAGTCTGGGAAAATTAACAAACAGTGAGATTCACAACTGATCTTTGAGGAACCTGTTTGGGAGAGGTCACAGCACAGAGACAGATAAGTGAAAAGTTTTGTGTGGCCTTGGGGAGTCTACAGTAGTGAAGAGTGGGTTCATTCTTGATTATATGTTTTATTCAGGTATATTTCTTGATTAAACTTAAAAATATAAGTCATAAGAATTGTTAGCCTGGAGCAGTGTTTTGTAGAGGAATAAGACTGTGGTATTTTCTGGGTCTGCAGATTGGAAGAAGCAAAAAATGGCCTTTAGTACAGTGATATGCTGCTCTTGTCAGATGTGGGAGTTTTGGGAGAGTTTTTACGAGTTACTGAGGATTATATCTGCAATAAATGCCGTTGGTTGCGAATCCTATCAGATCTAATAGATCGGTTGGAACAACTGTTAGAGGCAACGAGGAATTTGCAAGAGCAAGAGGATGTGATTTGATAGCAGCTATAGGAAGAGAAAAAAGCAGATACAGTCACATAAATAGGTTAACTCCAGGAAAGGTAAGAGAGGTAGGCAGGTAGTACAGGAGTCTTATGTGGCAATCTCCATTTCAAACAAGTATGCTGATTTGAAAAATGTAGGGGGTGATGGATTCTCAGCGGAATGTGGCATGAACAGCCAAGTTTCTGGTGTCGAGACTGGCTGTAATGCAATGAGGTGTACACCGGGTTCCAAGAGATCGATTCTGTTTGGGGACTCTCTAGTCTGAGTTCTGTGGCCAGCAGCAAAAAATCAGAATGGTGGGTTGCCTCTCTGATGCCCAGGATCGAGGATGTCTGAGGGTGCAGAATGTTCTAAAGAGGGAGAGAGCTGAGCAGGAGCTCATTATACACATTGGAGCCAATGACATAGAAAAGGAAAAGGATGAGATTCTGAAAGGGGAATATAGAGCGTTTGGCAGGAATTTAAAAAGGAGATCCTTGAGAGTAGTAATATCTGGATTACTCCTAGTGTTACTGAAAATGTGTATAGGATATAAGCAGGCAGGGAAAGAGTTAAGTTCTGAGTTTTGTGAAACGAGGTTCAGCTGAGCATGACTCAGATCAGATAAGAACTTACCCTTGCTTCCAGCACCTCATTGTTAACTGTAATAGGTTAACAAGCTGAAAAAGCATTCATTATGTAAAGCCATTTAACCATATTGGAAGCATTCAGTATGTAAGGTCACTTTAACAAGGTGAAAAGTATTTATTACGTGAAGCTAGTTAAGGTTAAGAACATTCATTGTGCAACAGCAGATAGCTTAATCTTTACTATTGATACTCGTTGATTGTAAAGGTCACCCAGTCAACATGTATGTTGCTTTATCTGGATGCTCCTCTCTGTAAAATTACTTCTATAATTCATTAAGAAACTGCTGTTCCATAGAAGACCGTGAACTTGTCCCTGTGCAATCGTTCTCTCTCCCTCCAGGGCCCGAATAAAGATGAAGGAGATAAAACTATACAATGTCTCTCAGCGTTTTGTTTCGACTGAGGGGGGAAATGGGACGACACTACGAGCTAATGAGGTTGGAATAGGAGGATCGAGCAGATGAATGCATGGCTGAGGAGCTGGTGTATGGGAGAAGGATTCACATTTTTGGATCATTAGAATCTTTCTTGGGGTAGAAGTGACCTGTACAAGTTGTACGGATTGCACCTGATTTGGAAGGGGATTAATATACTGGCAGGGAGATTTGCTAGAGCTGTTCAGGAAGATTTAAGCCAATAAGATGTAGAGGTGGGACCCAGGGAGATAGTGAGATAAGCCATCAATCTGAGACTGGTACAGTTGTGAAAAAAAATGAGTCAAACAGTCAGGGCAGGCAGGGACAAGATAGGACTGTGTGGGTTTCCTCCGGGTGCTCCGGTTTCCTCCCACAGTCCAAAGATGTGCAGGCTAGGTGAATTGGCCATGCTAAATTGCCCGTAGGGTTAGGTGCATTAGCCAGGGGTGAATGTAGGGGGGTGGGTTGCTGTTTGGAGGGTTGGTGTGGACTTGTTGGGCCGAAGGGCCTGTTTTCAAACTGTAGGTAATCAAATCGAAAAAAAATTAAACTGCATTTATATCAATGCAAGAGGTCTAACGGGGAAGGCAGATGAACTCCGGGCATGGTTAGGAACATGGGACTGGGCTGTCGGAGCAACTGTAGAAACATAGATCAGGGATGGACAGGACTGGCAGCTTAATGTTCCAGGATACAAATGCTGCAGGAAGGACAGAATGGGAGGCAAGAGAGGAGGATGAAGTGGTGTTTTTGATAAGTGATAGCTTTACAGCTGTACTGAGGAAGGATATTCCTGGAAATACATCCAGGGAAGTTATTTGAGTGGAACTGAGAAATAAGAAAGGGATGATCACCTTATTGGGATTGTGTTATAGACTCCCTAATAGTCAGAGGGAAATTGAGAAACAAATTTGTAAGGAGATCTCCGTTATCTGTAAGAATAATAGGGTGGTTATGATAGGGGATTTTAACATTCCAAACATATCCGGGACTGCCATAGTGTGTTAAGGGTTGAGATGGAGAAGTGTATAAGTGTGTACAAGAAAATTTTCTGATTTCAGTATGTGGATGTACCTACCAGAGAAGGTGCAAAACCTGACCTACTCTGGGGAATAAGGCAGGGGAGATGACTGCGGTGTCAGTGGGGGAGCATTTTGTGTCCAGTAACCTCAATTCTTTTAATTTTAAAATAGTGATGGAAAAGGATAGACCAGATCTAAAAGTTGAAGTTCTAAATTGGAGAAAGGGCCAATTTTGATGGGATCAGGCAATAGATGGTGACATCTTGAAAAATGACCGTATTGCAGGGAAGGAAGTGCTGGATGTCTTGAAATGCAGAAACGAGGATAAATCCCCAGAACCTGATCAGATGTACCCTAGAATTGTGTGGGGAGCTAGGGAAGTGATTGCTGGGCCTCTTGCTGAGATATTTGTATTATTGATGGTCACAGCTGAGGTGCCGGAAGACTGGAGGTTGGCTAATGTGGTGCCACTGTTTAAGAAAGGTGGTAAAGACAAGCCAGGGAACTCTGGACCAGTGAACCTGATGGTGGTGGGCAAGTTGTTGGAGGGAATCCTGCGGGACAGGGTGTACATATATTTGAAAAGGTAAGGACTGATTAGGGATAGTCGGCATGGCTTTGTGCATGGGAAATCATGTCTCATGAACTTGATTGAGTTTTTTTGAGGAAGAGGGCAGAGCGGTAGACATGATCTATATGGACCTCAGTAACGTGTTCGACAAGGTTTCCCATGGGAGACTGTTTAGCAAGGTTAGATCTCATGGAATACAGGGAGAACTAGCCATTTGGATACAGAACTGGTTCAAAGGTAGAGGTTGGAGGGTAGCTTTTCAGACCGGAGGCCTGTGGCTGGTGGAGGGCAACAAGGATCAGTGCTGGGTCCACTACATTTCGTCATTTTATATAAATGACTTGGATGTGAGCATAGGAGGTATAGTTAGTAAGTTTGCTGATGAAATCAAAATTGGAGGTATAGTGGGCAGTGAAGAAAGGTACCTCCGTTTAAACAGGTTCTGAGGAGTGGCAGATGGAGTTTAATTTAGATAAATGTGTAAGGTATTGCATTTTGGAAAAGCAAATCTTAGCAGGACTTACACACTTAATGGTAAGGTCCTAAGGAATGTTGCTGAACAAAGATGTGCAGGTTCGTAGCTCTTTGAAAGTGGAGTTGCAGGTAGATAGGATAGTGAAGAAGGCGTTTGGTATGCTTTCCTTTATTGGTCAGAGCATTGAATACAGGGGTTGGGAGGTCAAGTTGTGGCTATACAGGACATTGGTTTGGCCACTTTTGGAATATTGCGTGCAATTCTGGTCTTCGTATCGGAAAGATGTTGTGAAACTTGAAAGGATGAGAAAAGATTTACAAGGATGTTGTCAGGGTAAAGGGAGAGGTTGAATCGGCAGGAGCTATCTTCCCTGGAGCACCAGAGGTTTATAAAATCATGAAGGGCCTGGATACAGTAAATAGACAAGGTCTTTTCCCTGGAGTGGGGGGAACCTAGTATTAGAGAGCATTGATTCAGGGTGAGAGGGGAAAGATATAAAAGATACCTAAGGGGTAACATTTTCATGCAGAAGGTGGTACGTGTATGGAATGAGCTGCCAGAGGAAGTGATGGAGGCTAGTACAATTGCAACATTTAAAAGGCATCTGGATGGGTATATGAATAGGAAGGGATTGGAGGGATATGGGCCGGGTGCTGGCAGGTGGGACTACATTGGGGTGGGCGATATCTGATCGGCATGTACAAATTGGACCGAAGGGTCTGTTTGTGTGCTGTACATCTCTGACTCTTTCAGTGACATTAGCAAACACATCTACACATGGAATGATCGAAGTTTCCAAAAATGGTAATTGGTGTTAGGTTGATTTTTTTTTCCCAGTTTTACGTCTGGGATTGATAAGGGTGTTGTTAAATTCTGATATCAAGCATGTCAGGATAGTGAAGTTATATTTTCTCCTTGACCTCCATACTCTGTCTGCAGTTTTTGGCAGAGGTGACCGCATCATCTTCCTTCAATGCCACTCTTTTCGATTAGATTAGTTTTGATTGGATTCCCTACAGTGTGGAAACAGGCCCTTTGGCCCAACATGTCCACACCAACCCTCTGAAGAGTAATCCACCCAGACCCATTTCCCTCTGACTAATGCACCTAACACAATGGGCAATTTAGCATGGCCAATTCACCTGACCTGCACACCTTTGGATCGTGGGGGGAAACCGGAGCACCCGGAGGAAACTCACGCAGACACTGGGAGAATGCGCAAACTCCACACAGACAGTCGCCCGAGGCTGGAATCAAACCTGGGTCCTGGTGCTGTGAGGCAGCAGTGTTTACCACTGAGCCACCGTACCTCCCATCCCACTGTTCTATTTCTTATCAACCTACTCAGATGTTATTACACATCTCTGGAGCAGGTGGGTCTTGAACCTGGGTCTCTTAATCCAGGGGTAGAGACACTGTCACTGCGCCACAAGAAGTCTCAAAAGGGAGCCACTCCACTGTTATCCAGCAGAGTGGGACTGCTCTCATCTGCTGTTCTTAGCTGTTTAATCACAATCTGTGAATCACCTGTGAGCGCTTTGCTTCCTGCCCCACACTTCATTAGCTCTGAGCACCAAGTATCAACCCTTGGCCTCCTGCTGTTTCCTATCTGTGTGCTGACCATTGGTGACGACATCTGAAAATGCAACATTAGTTTTCACATGTCTTCTGTTGACACTCTTCACTTTTAGCTATTGCTAAAAATGTCCACTAGAGGGTAAGCAGCCATTTCCTTTAAGTTTAAATGCCTAAAGCTGGAACTATTGTTTTTGGTCTCCACTCTAAATTTTCCTTTCAAACCACCAACACCATCCTTTTTCCTGGCACCTAAGACCATAAGACATAGGAATGGAAGTAAGGCCATTCGGCCCATCGAGTCCACTCCGCCATTCAATCATGGCTGATGGGCATTTCAACTCCACTTACCCGCATTCTCCCCGTAGCCCTATCTGAGATTACACCAGATTGCTTGCAAAGTTGAAGTTATTTCAATCTGGGATGAACTCTTGGTCTTGTACTCGTGTACATCACTAAGACAGTCAATTTCCACCTCTAACCTTGTCCCATCTTCGCTTGTCTGCTGAAACCCTCATTAATCCTTTATTACCTCTCAGTACTTAATTATTTCCAGTGTACTGCTGGCTGCTCTCCTTCATACGGTCCTCTCTTCAGTTCAGGTCGTTCAAAACTGCTAGCTATGTCTTGTCTTTGGCAATTCCCATTCCCCTGTGCCTGTCGACCTACTGTGGCTCCTGTCCAACTATACCTTGACTTTAAAGTTCTGGTCTCCTCCCTATTTGTGTAATCTCCTCCAACTAATCCACACTCCAATAGCTGCACTCCTCCAATTTTAGCTGTTAGTACATCTCCTCTGGTTTTCATCTCTTCAGTTGTCTTCAACTTTTCTTTGCTGCCTCTTCACCTCAGTGTCCACCTTTTTAAGACACTTCTGAAAGCCTTCCTCTCAGACCAAACTTTGTCTTCTGGCCTTCAATGGCTTGGTGTCATAGCTTGTTTTATATTTTTCCTATTAAGTATTCTTTGGACTTTTCTTCATTTATTCTTCTTTCTAAGAGACTGGGTGTGCAATGTCACTGAATAACAATAAGAGCTTAAAAAAAGAGTTATAAGATACCGTCCACCTTTGTGCTCACTTACCATATTGCTGGTTAATTTGTCAAGGCAACAACAACCTGTATTTATATAGCAATGTCTCCTCTAATCTATATGGGTACATGCAGCACTGCAATTGGGATTGCATTGTACACAGGCCATGTAGGATGAAGTTGTCCTTTTGAGGTGTGTAAATGTTAGACCTCATGGCCATCCTTACGGGGTCCGTGCAGTACAAGAAGCTAGCACAGGCAAGAGAAAACCAAGAGAGTTTGAACCCAAGACACTTGACAAGAATGTTAACAAACAATAATTTGATTTATTTCTGGAGATCTTTACCAGGATTATTTTACACTCCCCAAACCTTTTTGGTGTTTGCTTTTCTCTCCATTAAACATGATTTTGTTTTTCCATCCGTATTTAATTACACTTGCTCCCCTTACACTTTAATACTTGCAAATGTAGTTGCTATCAAATATTGTTTTATAATACTCCTGGTTAAAGTCTTGGGATGTTTTGCATTGTAGAAATGTGTGTTGCTGATGTAGAAAACCTTAGCAAGTTGAAGGTGTTGGTCTGCATCCAAGGTGATGGAGTTGGCTGAGCAAGTTGAATGTTGCTACTTTCCACTTGAAGAATTCAAAACTAGGACATATAAATATGCCAGCGCCTAATAAATCCGTTGGGGAATTCCTGGGGATCATATGCAAGTGGAACTTGCTACCCCAAGGATCATTGAAGTGAATGACAGTCTCACGTAAATGGAAACTAAATAAGTATTTGGGGATAGAAAAATAGACAGACGTCCTGATCAGATGGGCTGTGCTCATGTGGCATATGGAACTGTCAGATGGTGTGGCATATTTTAGTGTAAAACCTTTCTTTTATTGACATTTAGTAACATCAAAGGTTGGTGGACCAGCCTTGTGTGCATCTCTTATTTTAATTCTGTGAGTGACTCTCTGGAGTTCATCACTTTACAATCATTATTCAACCTGATAACGTTGCATTTCAAGGAGCAAGAAAGATTTTAAAGCAGCTGCCTGAGTAATAGCAATGCCAGGCCACCTTAACAGTGAATGCTTTAACCCTGGTGACTCCTTCTGCTTATTCCTTATCTCTTTCACCTCCATCTCTCAACCCACTCTACCCTAGCCTGTGAATTAGAAGAGGAGAGGTGAATTAGAAGAAGGGCTCATGCCCGAAACTTCAATTCTCCTGCTCCTTGGATGCTGCCTGACCTGCTGCGCTTTTCCAGCAACACATTTTCAGCTGTGAATTAGAAGATACAATGTAGTACATTGTTGCACGGTTATCCGTAAATGCTGCCTATTTCCAATTTGTTTTGCCTCAAACATTAGATAATCATTGCCAAATGCATGCTGGGTCTCTGCTTCTGGCAGTAAGTTATATACTTTGTTGCTGCAACTGATATTGTCAGGTGGCTCCTAAGCATTTTCCAGCATGAATACTTGTCTCCTTTTGGACTGATTGAGCATTTACAAACTGTCCATGACCATGTCAGAGACCTATATTGCCACTGACATGAAGGTGAGTTTTCCTTTCAGACATGAACCAACTAGGTAGTCACTGGTAATCCTACACCGCAACAGTCTCCTCCTGCATTAACATGTCTGTTTTGACTCTTCAAGTAAAGACAGGGTGAGTGGGACTAGTTGGATAATGTTCCTTCCTTTTAATCGGCATTTTAATTCGAGTGGTTAAATAACAATCTGTAAATGGAAGCAGCAAACTCAGTACTGTATTCCCAGAAAGATCTGAAGTAGTAGGAGATGAAAACTGGATTGTGCAAGTCTTTTTTTTCATGGAAAGTGATGTGTTTTTAATAAAAATTATTTTAAGGGAAGACAGCAGCTAGTGTTAAAATAATGCTTTTTAATTGCTTCCCCTGGTTGCAGAGAGTTCGTGCATTTATATGAAATGTAAACTATGTACCAAACTTTTTGAATCCTAATATGTACGTACTGAGGAATATGTAATGGTCTGAATCCAATTTTTGTTTTTGATTGAAATGCTTTCCTATATCTTGACGGACACTGCCTCGTGTTTCACTGTGGGGTTAATCTATTTTTACTTTGTCTGTAACAACTAGAACTTATTGTGCTGTTATCAAGGTCAGTTTACATCTTGGGTACTTTGATTGTGGCCAATCTGTTTACTTTCCCAAAGGGCTTTAGTTGCTAATTCAGGAACTATTCCTGGAAGTTCCATCATGTAGCTTCTTGACTCTAACTGCTTCCTCGGTGACCATCTGTGTCCATTTTCAAAAAAAAAAAGCCCTGCCTTCAGATGACAATCTACACTGTCGATTACTAGATTGGAGCATTCTGCACTGCTGGTCGCAGCATTTCAGTGTTCAATGTTTTTACAACTAATAAAGAAACTGCCGATTTGTCGGAAAAACCCGTCTGGTTCACGAATGTCCTTCAGAAAAGGAAATCTACCTTCCTTACCTAGCCTGGCCTATATGTGACTCCAGACTCTCAGCAATGTGGTTGACTCTCACCTGCCCTCTGGCAATAAATACTGGCCTGGCCAGTGACGCCCACATCCCGTAAATGAATTGGGGGTGGGGGGAAACAATGCTCTAAGATTGAGGATGTGGAATCTAGTCATCACCTGGATGTGCAAATCCAACCTGGGAAAAGTAGCCCAGAATGTTAGCTTTTCATTTTGGGATGGTGGGGGGGGGTCCCTGTGCCAGACTGAGCCCTCAATGTGTGTGGAGGCTAATGGATGCCAAGGTGGTCTGGGTGAAAAGCTTCAATAACATGGCACTGAAGAAGTTTTAGTAGTAGTATGAAAGGCACAATGGTCCTCCTCTGCCTTTTAAACACCCCAAGTCTTGTCTCTGTTGTCTTCCAACCCACCTGCTATTTTTCTTCTCCCCTAACTCCCCAACCCCTGAGAAAATGGAGTTGGTTAGGTCCCGGGGTTTGCCTTGGAAAGTCAGGCCTTCTGGGCATTTTGCCTGAGCGGAGAGACCCACAATCAATGTTTTATTGCACTTCTGATTGATTTGTAATTTTTTTTCCTCTTGGTTGCGCACAGTGACTTGGTAATTTGTCTTTAATTTCTTAAGTTCAGGACCATCCCGGAGGAGAGTGTCTTTACGTATTTACTTACTGTTTCAGCTTGACAGCTGTCACAAGATCTCTGCTGCTCCAGCTCTTACACATCTATGATTTTCATTGCTACTCCACTAGTGGCTGATCCCTGAACTCTGGAATTCCCTCTTCAAGCGTTTGTGCTTCTCAATATTTTTATTTTACAATGATCTTTGAAAGCTCCGTCTTTTGATCAACATTTGGGAACATGCCCTAATACAGGGGAACCTCGATTATCTGGCATTCAGTTATCCAAATATTGGGTTATCCGGCAAGATTGCAAAGTTCCGATGCTCGGCTAAACTGTTATCTGGCATTCGATTATCTGGAATTCGATTAACCAAATGAAATACTCCCCATCCATGTCCTTCAGGTAATCGAGGTTCCTCTGTATCGTCTGGTGTGACTGTTGTAATACGTATCTGCTCAGACCTTTGCAGTTCTTTGTCTCACAGGAAGGCATTTATCCTCCTCCTTCATATCACCCTGTCTATGTATCCTTCAATCCTGTTTCCTTCATGCTATTCACTACAAATATGATAACACGCTTCACTTTGTAGTCACTATCTGAGCAAAGCGGTTTCTCTTGAGTTTCTCATCTGATCCGTGAGTGACTCATGTCTACAATCCTTAATTTTGGTCTTTCCACAAGTGGGAACATCTCTGTATTTATGTAATGTGCTTCCATATCTTTGATATTATGAAATGCTTCATGCGCAATAAATTACTTCTGAAGTCCAGCTATTGTAACAGAGTTAAGTGCAGCAGTCAATTAATACACCGCAAAGTTCCTCAGATTATAAATAAGCCATACTGACTTGTGATCTTCAGTGGCGCAACAATGTCAGTGCTGACTTCTAAGAAAGATGCTCACAAAATTCTAGCAAATTTTGGTGGTGCGGAATTCTATTTTTGTATTGCCCCATTTGAATTTGGCATCAAATCAGGGGGATCCCCAGACTTCCAGCAACAATGATGTTATCGATGAGGATAAGCCATCAATCACATCAGACTTTTTCTCTGACAGCAAATGAGGAAATAAAATTCTTCAAATATTTTGTGTGATAAAATTTTTAGTGAAATAAGTGGTTGGGAATTTTTACATTCATTCACGGGGAGTGAGAATTGCTTGCTGTTGTCTTGTTGCGATGGTCCAAAGAGGTGGTTACAATCACCGTGCTGGAGGAGTGCAAATGGGATGAAGGTAGAAATTCAAATCACTTGTATATTTTTAAAAAAAAAAGCAAATTCATTTCCATTTTCATAATCGAGAAATTTGATACACTACAAATATAGAATTTAGTTTTTTGGAGACAGTGGCTGTTTAGAAATAGTTGCTCTGGAATTCTCACGCTCTCCTCACAAGCCCGTGAAGCATTTTAATACTCTCACTAGCATGTGCAAACTCTTGATACCATAGTATTAAATTTGCACACTACACCCCGACGAATCATTTTCAGAGTATTTAGGATAGCTGAACTGTAACTCGCTGGCATTTTTATGATCATTTTTGTTTGCTCCCTCCCCCTCTCCCTGTAGCCCTGGTACAAAAATGGTACAGTTCAGGAAAGGTGACAGCGTGGGCCTCCGGCTAGCTGGTGGTAACGATGTCGGCATCTTCGTGGCAGGCGTACAAGATGGGAGTCCTGCTGAGAATGAAGGGCTCGAGGAAGGAGATCAACTGCTTAAGGTAAAGATAGGGGGATTGACCATTTAAAAATCCACATCTTCTGTGTTGGGAAATTCAAAGAGGTCCGAGCTTTGAAATGAACCAAGGTTGAATTGGGAATAATAAATGGCTCTAAATTTAGATGAGAAACTATGCGACACTTGGGAGCAGTGAATGAGTGAGTGAACTGTTTTAGGATTACAACATCAGATTTGTTTCCAGCTGGGAAGTTTCTCTCTGATCCACTTGGTTCCTGACTCGTTTGAGTGTGATATGGGTGTTTTTAATGACAATACTATCTATTAAAAACTGGAACAGCTTGTAGACAGTCTGATTTGTGACATTGATTTTAAACTCTTCCAGCTATAATAAAGTTAAATGTGATTCTCAAGAAAGGTTATTTAGGTTCCAGTGGCAGAAACCAAACTATTTTTTTAAAAAAAGCAGAGAAAGCAAGTTCATGTCTATTCTGCCTCCATGTTGGAAGAATCAGTTGAGCGGCAGATTGCAGCAGATTTATTGAAGGAATCCTTGACGCGCTGTTTCAACTGTAGATATGGAATTGCATTAATTAACACCAATTCTGGATTGATATGCTTGTGAAAGCTTTTATAAAGTCTCAGAATTCTAGCTGTAGTGCACTTGAATTCTCCTTTCTTTTTCGTCTGCAAATCTTGTTGCATCTTAAATCTTAAGATTTAATCTTAATTAAAGGATGAATTGCCAAGGATTGACTGACTGGCGTTGGGGGAGTGTGTCCCTATCGAAAATGATTCAGAGAAGACGATCTCAGGCTAAAGTCGCTATTGCGTGATACACCGAGCTCTGAGAGTAAATAAATACAAATAGCCTTTGGTGGCAGTTGTTTTTTAAATGTAAGCAAGGGATACAGATTTAATAGCCAAAACTCCAGAGAATTTATTTTGCCCAGTTAGCTTTTGTGATCTGAAAGGGTAGTGGAAGCAGATTGAACAGTAACTTTTGAAAATAAAATGGGAAAATGCTTGAGAAAACAGTTTTGCAGAGTTACAGGGAAAGAGAAAAAGAGGCGAATTGGATAACTTTTTAAAAGACTGACATGATGAGCCACACAACCCCATTCTGTGGCATGTGATTCTATGATAGTGGAGTGAAAGGTGATTTAAAAGGTGAACTCCACCAGGAGCCTCTGTTGGTCATACTGATGTTTGCAGCTTATTTTTACTTTTTGTTTTCTTAAATTTAATTTCTCTGCAGTGAGTAAGCCTATGAATTTTACGAATGGGTAATAATGTTATCATTTCTGTATTTAATCTGTGTATTTCAACTAGATCAATTCCATGGATTTCCGTAGTATTGTGCGTGAGGAAGCTGTCCTCTACCTTTTAGAAATCCCCAAGGGTGATGACGTGACCATTCTTGCTCAGAGCAAATATGATGGTAAGTAACTGACCAAAAGCTATTTCCTTCCATAAAAGGAGATGGACAATGACAATTATTTGTACAGAAGAATTCAGTCAGGATTTCTTGTCTGCAGGCTCCCTATAGTACTTTGCTTCTGTATCATCATATCATAGAATCCCTACATTGTAGAAGCAGGCCATTTGGCCCATCAAGTCTACACTGATCCTCCAAAAAGCATCCCAGCCAGACCACCACGTCCCTGTAACCCCGCATTTCCCATGGCTAATCCACCTGGCCTGTACATCTTTGGACTGCGGAGGAAACTGGGAGAATGTGCAAACTCCACAGTCGCCCAAGGTTCGTAGTGGATGGGGAAATCTGAAATAGGTAAAAATCTGGAACTTGAAGGAGACCATGCAACTGCTGTCGTTTTGGATATCAGACTTTCCTTACCTGGTGTGACCTACACATGACTCCAGATCCACAAGTCTAGTTGATTCTCAACTGTCTTGATGATCCTAGCAAGCCATTCAGATCAAGCGCAGTTAGGGTTGGGCACAATATATTGGCACCGAGGTATCCACATCCTTTGATCAGACTTTTTAAAAAGAAAATCTTAGCGAATGGCAGTTATATCGTTGAATTCCATAACGCATTGCATACCTTGTTCTGAGGAAGGATCCCTGGACCTGAAATGTTTAACTCTGACCTTTCTCCGTAGATGCTGCCAGATCTGCTGAGCTTTTCCAGCAATTTCTGTTTTTAGTTCTGATTTCCAGCAATTCCCTCTGGTTTTTATTGAATGCATTTGTTTTTGTTTCTGAAATTCAATAGAGCTGCGTTTTGGGTACTGTAATGTTTGACACTTGGTTGGAGACCTTCATTTTGGCAAGAGTGATTTCTTTTTCGCAGCGGATTGTATTAGGAATGAATGATTATAACCTTCCCCAGGAAAAGGGAATCCAGTCAATAGGAGTCTAGTTAGTTGTACATCAAACCCTAAGCGATACTCTAATTTTTAACGCCTCCATACAGGTTGCTTCACCTAGTGGTGCAGTTGCCCACAAATACAGCCTTTTTAAAAAAAAAATTAACCTGGTCCCAGATATGGAATAGAGAGTATGTTGCTGGAAAAGCACAGCAGGTCAGGCAGCATCCGAGCAGCTGGAGAATCGACGTTTGGGCATAAGCCCTTCATCAAGATTCCTGATGAAGGGCTTATGCCCAAACGTTGACTCTCCTGCTTCTCGGATGCTGCCTGGCCTGCTGTGCTTTTCCAGCAACACAGTCTCGACTCTGATCTCCAGCATCTGCAGTCCTCACTTTCTCCTCCCTGCTACGGAATGCAAAGATTAATTACCTTTTTAACCAAAATGACCATCCATCTAATATCACTTCTTTGTGGAAAATAATGGACAGTCAGTAGCCATCAAGATCAATGATTTTTGACTTGATTGGCCTCTGTTTTAAGGAAGCATTCATCTCCAAAGAGGAGACTGTAGAATAGCACTTGCTTTTTAAAAAAAAATCATGGAATGTGTGTGTCATTGAGAAGGCTTGCATTTATTGGGGGTGGTGTGATGAGTAGGTAATTAGCAGCAGCTAACTGGCCTGGCTGGCTCAGTCTATAGAGCATGAGACTCTTAATGTCAGGGTCATGGATTTGACCCCCACGTTAGGCGGTATACTCCCGTTTAAAAACACACAGTCACATCAGGTAACTCTGCTTGTTTGAAGAGGCAGTGTGAACACAGTGGGCTGAATGGCCACTTTCTGTGCCATAACACTCTTGTGAATCTGTGACCTTCCTTTGGGAAGGTGTTACTGAGATATCACATTGAACACTGCACTTCATGTGGAATAAGGATGCCTGGAGTGGTCTTGACTGGGTGGGAATGGGGGATATTTACTAATCAGCAGTGAAGGAACTGTGGTGTCTTTTCAAATCGGGATGGTTTGTGTCTTGGAGGAAACGTTGTAGGTGGAAGTTTTCTCATGTGATTGCTGACTTGGTCCTTCCAGGTGGTAGAGCTTGTGGATTTAGCAGATACTGTCAAAGCAGCCTTGGTGTTTTGCTGCTGTGCATCTTGGAGATAGTACTCACTGCTGCAATGATGACTGTGTGCACCAGATGGTAGAGGATTGGTTTTTGATTTTGATCAAGTGAGGTGATTTATCCTAAACGCTGTTGACCTTTTTTGAGTTTTGAAGCTGCGTTCGTGTCAACACACTCCTGATTTGTGCCTTGTAAAACATTTGGGGTGAGTTGGTTATTGCAGAATTCCTGACCCCTGACCTGTCCTAGTAGTGACTATCTGTCTTTATTTGGCTGAACAAGTTTAAAAATGTTCCCGATTTTCCATATTCTTTACACTCCCTCGTTTAGACAATAGAAATTCTAAGATGAAGCTGAGCTGTGAATGAGGGGATTGTACAGCATCTCATAACATGTTCACACCTGTAACTTGTCATTATTTTACTGGGCAATTATCTCTGCCTTTTTATTGTATTAGTATTATGTTATATTGTATATAAAGCCAGTAACTGAGAATGTTAAATCAAAATTGTTCACTTCTTCTATATGTGACTTCGCCCCCCTCTTTCACCCTCCCAGTGTACAAAGAGATTATCAGCTCTGGCCGCGGTGACTCGTTCTACATTAGGACGCACTTTGAATATGAAAAAGAGAGCCCACAAAGCTTGAACTTCAGTCGAGGAGATGTCTTCAAGGTTTTAGATACTCTATACAACGGCAAGCTGGGGAATTGGTTAGCAGTCCGCATTGCTTCAGACAACATCTCACAACTAGAAAAAGGAATCATTCCAAATAAAAGCAGGTAAGTTTTGAAATATTACATGAGGTGTCAGCACTAATTTTTTATTCCTTTCAAAAAAAAAGAGCAATGCCAAAGTGTTTGGCCCTTTCTTAACCTGGTGTGCCATTCAATGGGATCATGGCTGATCTTCTACCTCCACTCTACCTTCCTAAACTGACCTTGGATACCTTCATTTCCTCAACATCCAGATATCTAGTTACATTTGTTTTGACTACTGGGGTGGGGATCCCTGATTTGTGAACGTTTGCTGTTCGGATGTGATCTCACGCATTGAAGATCCACAGTGTGAACATTTCCTGTGCTTGCAAACAGCTATTTGTTATCTTCCTGCATTATGTTCTGACTTTTATACAAGTCAACTTGGGAACAGAACCCCGTTTGTAGCTGGGGACTGCCTTAGACTCATCGCCAGACTATCCACAGTTCAGTGATAAAGAATTCCAATGCTTCGCAACCTTTTTTGTGAAGACCTGTCTCCTCATATCAGTCCAAAATGGCTGACTCCTTGTTCAGAGACTCTTAGCTTGTTTCACTATGCTGTAGACTCTGTGGCCAAAACTTTTTTTTCCTAAGCTTCAGATAAGCGGTTGAGAAGCTAGAGAGCAGTGGGTGTCTCTGAATTTAACAGGGAAGCCTCTTTCACAAGTGTCAAAGCATTGATATTTGCTGGTATTTGGCTTTCAAATTTTTGAAAATGTTCTTTTTGGGCTGGGGGTGGGCGGGGGATGGAAGAAAGGAGCTGCAACGAATCAGTCTGCCCCTTGCATTTCTTCTTTTGACGAATTAGATCTGAAAGGGTGCAATTATATCTTTAATATGCATGTGTTACTTTCTCAAAAGTTGTTGGATTTTATATCTGAAGAGTTAACTAGTTAGATAAAGTGACTTTGCCAGTTTGGTGCCTGACGTGATTTGCAGACTTGGCAAAACAACAAAAATCTGAGTGATTCACTTGAGATTTCCAGTGTTTACAAGCCAGAGGGCTGAGAATATGGCTGCCAGTTTCAAAGCATTGAACATTGGGGATGTGCTGAGATCATAGGTTGTAGAACTGGAGAAGATTATAGAGAGAACTCCCAAAACAGAAGTGTTTGCTTTCAATTCTTGAATGCATCACTGTCTGAACTTTTACAACAAAGGCATCTGGATGGGTATATGAATAGGAAGGGTTTGGAGGGATATGGGCCAGGTGCTGGCAGGTGGGACTAGATTGGGTTGGGATATCTGGTCGACATGGATGGGTTGGACTGAAGCGTCTGTTTCTGTGCTATACATCTCTGATTCTGACTGTATTTACCAGTGAAGAAAGCTATACAGGTCATTCTGCAATAACATGACAGTCATATTCCTCTGCAATCTCATGTTACAGAAAATCACATAGTGGAAAACCTGTATACAAAATCGTGCTGTAGAAGATCATTAATAGAAAATCACTGTACCCGTTCAATAGAAAATTTGCAATATCCAGACAATGTCCACAATTCATCAATCACGTTATAGCCACTTTGTGCTAGTGAAACACGTATTATAGTAGAATGATCTGTATTAGTGTGAGGACTGCAACAAAGGTTTACCAGACTGATTAATGCAATGGCAAGGTGTTATTAAACTGGAGGAGAAAGTGAGGACTGCAGATGCTGGAGATCAGAGCTGAAAATGTGTTGCTGGAAAAGCGCAGCCGGTCAGGCAGCATCCAAGGAGCAGGAGAATCGACGTTTCGGGCATAAGCCCTTCCTTAGGAATGAGGAAAGTGTGTCCAGCAGGCTAAGATAAAAGGTAGGGAGGAGGGACTTGGGGGAGGAGCATTGGAAATGCGATAGGTGGAAGGAGGTCAAGGTGAGGGTGATAGGCCGGTGTGGGGGTGGCAGAGAGGTCAGGAAGAAGATAGCAGGTTAGGAAGGCGGTGCCGAGTTCGAGGGATTTGACTGATCATTTATTATAAACCGACTGACTCCCACAGCTACCTAGACTACACCTCCTCCCACCCTGCTCCTTGTAAAAACACCATCCCATATTCCCAATTCCTTCGTCTCTGCCGCATCTGCTCCCAGGAGGACCAGTTCCAATACCGTACAACCCAGATGGCCTCCTTCTTCAAAGACCACAATTTCCCCCCAGACGTGATCGACGATGCCCTCCACCGCACCTCCTCCACTTCCTGCCCTTGAGCCCCGCCCCTCCAACCGCCACCAGGACAGAACCCCACTGGTCCTCACCAGGACAGAACCCCACTGGTCCTCACCAGGACAGAACCCCACTGGTCCTCACCAGGACAGAACCCCACTGGTCCTCACCAGGACAGAACCCCACTGGTCCTCACCAGGACAGAACCCCACTGGTCCTCACCAGGACAGAACCCCACTGGTCCTCACCAGGACAGAACCCCACTGGTCCTCACCAGGACAGAACCCCACTGGTCCTCACCAGGACAGAACCCCACTGGTCCTCACCAGGACAGAACCCCACTGGTCCTCACCAGGACAGAACCCCACTGGTCCTCACCAGGACAGAACCCCACTGGTCCTCACCAGGACAGAACCCCACTGGTCCTCACCAGGACAGAACCCCACTGGTCCTCACCAGGACAGAACCCCACTGGTCCTCACCAGGACAGAACCCCACTGGTCCTCACCAGGACAGAACCCCACTGGTCCTCACCAGGACAGAACCCCACTGGTCCTCACCAGGACAGAACCCCACTGGTCCTCACCAGGACAGGCCTATCACCCTCACCTTGACCTCCTTCCACCTATCGCATTTCCAACGCCCCTCCTCTAAGTCCCTCCTCCCTACCTTTTATCTTAGCCTGCTGGACACACTTTCCTCATTCCTGAGGAAGGTCTTATGCCCGATTCTCCTGCTCCTTGGATGCTGCCTGACCTGCTGCGCTTTTCCAGCAACACATTTTCGGCTGTTATTAAACAGGAGTGGGTTCAGGAAAGATTTATCAGAAAGTTGTCAGGAATGGGGAGGTTGAGTCATAAAAATAGGTTGGGACTTTTTCACTGGAGCTTAGGTGGTTGAAGGGTGACCTTAGAGGTGTATAAAATCTTCAGAGGCAGAGATAAAGTGAATAGCAAAGGCCTTTACTCCCCTAAGATGCGGGAGTTCAAGTATAGGGGGCATATTTTTAAGGAGAAAGATTTATAAAGGACGCCAGGGACAACAATTATTTACACACACTTCATGTGTGGAATGAACTGCCAGAGAAAGTGGTGGATGCAGGTACTGTTGCAATATCCAAAAGTCATTTTGGATAAATTCATAAATAGAAAAGGTTTGGAGGGATATGGGCCAACGCAGGCAGGTGGGGCTTGTTTAGTTTGGGAAGATGGTCGGCATGGACTAGTTGGACCAAAGAGTTTGTTTCCATGCTGTATGACTCTGATTCTAAGAGATACTGCATCAGTTAAAACTATATTCACGGGAGTTTAGAAGAATAAGGCAGGATCTCCTAGAAACCTATAAAATCGTAACAGGACTAGACCAGTTAAGCACTGTAAGGATGTTCCTGACGACTATGGAGTCCAGAACCAGGTGTCGCAGTCTTATGGAAATTGGGTAGGTCATTTAGGATTGGGTTAAGGAGACATTTCTTTACCTAGTGATTGGTGAGCCTGTGGAATTCTATGCTGCAAAAAGGATTCAGGGAAAAACATTGAATGTTTTCAAGGATAAATTATAGTTTGTGAGAAGATTTGTAGCTCGGGTGCTCATTGTTGTGGTTCTGTTCGCCGAGCTGGGAATTTGTGTTGCAGACGTTTCGTCCCCTGTCTAGGTGACATCCTCGGTGCTTGGGGGCCTCGTGTGAAGCGCTTCTGTGATGTTTCCTCCGGCATTTATAGTGGTTTGTCTCTGCCGCTTCCGGTTGTCAGTTCCAGCTGTCCATTGCAGTGGCTGATATATTGGGTCCAGGTTAATGTGCTTATTGATTGAATCATTAAAAACACAGAAATAGAGAACACACACCAGATCATCGACGCCACACTCTCAGGAATCCGATTCACTAGAGAGGAAGAAAAGGACAACCAGCTCCCATTCCTAGATGAACGGAGAATTCACCACAAAGGTATACAGGAAAGCCACACACACACAGATGAACTATGAAAGCAACCACCCCAACACACACAAAAGAAGTTGCATCAAGACACTGTTCAAAAGGGCCACAACACACTGCAGTACACCAGAACTGCAAAAAGAGGAAGAAGAACTCCTATACAATGTATTTGCCAAAAACGGATACCCGCGCAATTTCATCAACAGATGCCTAAGGGAAAGACAGCGGAACGAGGACATGCCGCACCCCAAAGGACTAGCCACACGACCATACATCAAGAGCATTTCCGAACTGACAGCCAGACTACTACGACCACTAGGACTCAACAGCACACAAACCAACAGCCACACTCAGACAACAACTCACCAGAACGAAGGACCCGCTACCCGGCATGAGCAAAACCAATGTAGTGTACAAAGTCCCATTCAAGGACTGCACAAAACACTACATAGGACAAACAGGAAGACAGCTAACCATCCGCATCCATGAACACCAACTAGCCACGAAACGACACAACCAGCTATCCTTAATAGCCACACATGCAGATGACAAGCAACATGAGTTCGACTGGGACAACACTACAACTATAGGACAGGCCAAACAGAGAACAGCCAGGGAATTCCTAGAGGCATGGCACTCATCCTCCGATTCAATCAATAAGCACATCGACCTAGACCCAATATATCGACCACTGCAACGGACAGCTGGAACTGACAACCGGAAACGGCAGATTCAAACCACCACAAATGGCGGAGGAAAGATCACAGAAGCGCTTCACAGGAGGCTCCCAAGCACTGAGGATGTCACCTAGACAGGGGACAAAACGTCTGCAACACAAATTCCCAGCTCGGCGAACAGAACCACAACAATTATAGTCCTTCTTAGGACTAAAGGAATCCAAGGGTCCAGGGTAAAAATGAGAATGGGGTACTGATAGGACCATTGCTGGAGCAGGTTTGGAGGCTGAACAGCCCACTCCTGATCCAGTTTCTGAGTTTCTGAAAATATTTTCTTGGTCTCAGTGGCTTCAATTTTTGTGTTTTCAACCAAAGTGCAGTGAGTTTCACAGCACTCTGTGCATTTTGTGATCCAGTCCCTGCATAATAACAGTCTGTCTCTGTCTCTGAAATGAATATCTCACCAGAGCTGAGCAGATGGCCAACGTGCAGAATGTCCAGAAAGCAAACACCAGTGACCGGGGAGACTTCTGGAGGTCACGAGGTCAGAGAGCAGCAATGAAGAAGAATCTGCGGAAGAGTCGTGAGGATCTTACAGCTGTCCCGGTTGGCACAAAGTTCCCAGCTTACGAGAGGGTTGTTCTTCGTGAGGGTATGAGAAGTTGGTGTATTAGTTGTGTGCATCTTGTGACCATTCTTTTTTCCCTCGGAAGTAATTAGATTTTCCAGTTTTATTCCCCCACAAGAAATGTGCTGTGAGCAAATAGGTACATTGTAAATCTAAAATAACTCTTATTTTGATTTTAATCAGAAATAGTTTGTGGGGTGAAAATCGAGAAAACCTAATATGTATAATCATTACTGCATTGACTGTCAGTGTCCATTGTGCTCTTCAGCCTTCTATAATATGAGGCGCAGCAAGATGCCAACAATGTGGGTTCAATTCCCACACCAGCTGAGGTCATCATGAAGGACTCTCCTTCTCAACTTCTCTCCTTGCCTAAGGTTTTTTGATTAGATTCCCTACAGTGTGGAAACAGGCCCTTCGGCCCAACAAGTCCATACTGACCCTCCGAAGAGCAACCCACCCAGACCTATCTCCCACTGACTAATGCACCTAACACTATGGGCAATTTAGCATGGCCAATTCACCTGACCTGCACATCTTTGAACGGTTTGAGGAAACCAGAGAACCCGGAGGAAACCCACGCAGACACGGGGAGAATGTGCAAACTCCACACTGACAGTTGCCTGATACAGGAATTGAACCTGGGTCCCTGGTGCTGTGAGGCAGCAGTGCTAACCACTGAGCCTCCGTGCCGCCCCTCTGGTGTGATGACTCTCCAGTTAGATTGCCACCTGTCATCTCTAGAATGAGAGTCACCCTCTGGTCTGGTAGGGCCATTGTTATGGACCAGGCCAGACCACCTCAAAACAAGGTAACCAAGACCCTAAATCTTTGAGTTGTTTTGAGCAGGTGCAGAGTGGATATTCCAGGAGTGATGCAGCTGGTCAAAACCCTTCTGTTTTGAACAAAACAGAATTTATTTAAGAGTACCGAATGAAACGCAAACAAAAGAACGATATAGAATAACTCGACTTATCTGAAAACCTAACAGACTATCCTGACTCAGTGTTGCTGTTCCAAATTCCTGCAACAATCCCCACAAACACCCCTAGCAAAAAAAAGATAAAATCAAACAGAGGGTCTTACAGGAGAGAGCGAGAGAGATGGCAGAGGGACTCAGCATGGAACACCGCCTTCCATGTAGCTGTTTCTTTCACCAGCAGCCTCCAACCTGACTGCTCGCTCTGCACAGTCTGACTGTGAAAACCCAAACCAAACCAGAGAAAAGCTGAGCTGGGAGAACTGGCCACTCCCCTTTCATTGTACAAGTTTTTTTTTAACTTAAAAGCTGCTTCAAGAAGATCAACCCAGACATTTCAGCAACTCCGTCTTGCGCAACACTTTTGGGGGGAAAAAAACCAAGGACAACGCAATCTTGTTAAAGGAGCAGCATTGTCACACCATGATGACTTTAAAAAGCACTCTACACCAGATGAAGAACTTTTTGAAGTTTTGTCATTGTTCAATGTAAGAAATGCAGCAGCCACTTTTTGTCCAGCAAGTCCTGCAAAATGTGATCGTGACTGGGTAAGCTGTCTTAGTCACATTGAGGGCTAAACGTTGGGGCAGGACTGTGTGTCTCTGTGTCTGTCTCGTTCTTCAAAATAGTGGTTCTGGGATATTTGACATTAACTTTAAAAGGCAGACTTGGTTTTTGAATCACCAGGTCCATCCTACTCCGGAGACTTGAGCACATTGTCAAAACCGATACTTCTGAGCCTCTGAGAGGTCAAGTCTTCCAGCTGAAATGTTAATCCCTGTGTTATCCTCAGGCAGATATGGAAAGGTCATGGGATTTTCAAATAAGAACAGCACTTATCCCCAGTGACCCGGTAATTATTTATCCCCAAGTCAACATCACTAAAACATTAATTTCGCAGGGGAGAAAGAATCTGTTGCCAAAGGGTGCTGTATTTTTAAATGTGAGCTCTTTACCAATGTATGTTTCCATTTACATGCCCTTGTATTTTTAGCTGGGTTTAGGAGGCCTGTGGTGCTCTTTGGGCCCATCGCTGACATTGCAACAGAGAAACTGGCATCAGAATTACCTGACAACTACAAAACTGCCAGTAAGTAAATTGTTCATGCACGTGTAGTTTTCAGTAATCAATGCACGTCTGGGTTATCTCCACAAGATAATTAACTCCATGGTAAATTTTAATATTTTAGAAACTGAACCGAGGGATGCAGGTTCTGAAAAGTCAACTGGTGTAGTTCGACTAAACACAGTCAGACAGATCATTGAAGAGGTAAGAATAATTGCGCATCAGCTTGAATTTCACTATACCTTTTGACAATAGTAAAACAAGATGGGGAAGACATTGGGTGATGCGATAAAATTCGAGGATACTTGAGGCAGAATTGGAGGAATACGTTTTTTAGGAATAGAGGAGTTGCAATGTTAACAGTATCTTATTACACAATCTGTTAATTTATAAAATAGGTAAACATGAAAAAAGTGGATGAATGCACGGACTTCTCAAATGTAGACGTTTTGTTTTGTTCGGTGGCAGGGGTCTGACCACTGCTGGCTAGGTCAGTTTCTTTTATTGCCCTTCCCAGTTTCCCTCTAAGATGGTGGCGAACTCCCTTGAATCGCTGTAGTTCATGAGGTGTAAATGCAATCATGGTGCTGTCCTGAAGGGATCTCCAGGATTTTGACCCAGTACACTCAAAGAACAATTAAGTAGTTCCAAGTCAGGTTGGCATGTGGCTAGGTGGGGAATTTGCAGAAAGCAGTGTTCTTGTATTTTTGCTGCCCTATGTCCTTCTTGATGATAGAGGCCAACAGTTTAGAAGGTGCTGTCAGAGGAGAATTAGCAAGCTGCTGCTCTGCATTTTCTATTTGGTATCCAGCCTGCCGCTTGGCACCGTGGACAAGATGTAGATCCAATAGACTGTTTCAATCCTGGTTGGTGTCAAGATCTTGAGTGATACTTTTCAATAATTGAATGGTGTCTGGTATTTTAAACAAAAATGTTAAGACACTCAGCGCTTGTAATTGGTGTCCTCCAATTATTAGGTTGTATTGATAATGATGCAGAAACTATTAAACAAGTTGCCTGCCTACCCTTCCTAGTCATGTTACTGATTTTTGTCTTTCGTGCCAGCATTATGTTCAAGTAAGGAAATTCCTTTCAGAATTCTGAGAATTTCAGAATTTCCTCTGAGAAATGATCTTACTAGTGTGTGGTGAGTGAGTGGGAAGTGTAGGGCAGCTGGGATGTTGGTACTCAGCTTGAGAAAACTAGAAACTTGCCACTTGCAGCTTCCTATAACTTTTATATTGCTTCTAATGCTAATTAGATTATTTGAAGGCCTGACCTGCATGGAGCTGAGTAATCCTGTCTTAACATTTCTAAATATGATCCCTTCTGTAATTTAGACTTGAAACTAGAGCAGAGCATTTATCATTTACTCCTTTTTTATAAATGCATTGGATTCCCTTTTCTACTAAAGAGATGCATTTATAAATCAGAGGAGTGGGAGAAAAGGCTCATTTATGTTTGAGCCTATGGATATCGTAAAATACTTTACAACAAATGTTTTAATTGTTGTAATCACCACATAATGTAGAAAGCACAACAACCAATTTGCATGCACAAAGTTCCCACAAACAGCAGTGCGACCAAATCATCCATTCCAGTCAATCCAGGATAAATATTGACTAATGAGAGCAAGGAGAATCTGTGCTCCTTCAAAATAATAATGTCACTTGAGAGGGCAGATAAGGCTTCAGATAACCTCTCTCTCTCTGCACAGTATAGCACTGCCTCGACTACAGCAAAATGCGAGCTGCACTATATTGCTATGAAGACTTAGGAGCAAACCTTCAACTGATGATTTCCAGATTCTGAGACAAGAGGCCTACCCCATTGAATGACTGTGTTTTTGAGAAGTCTTTGCATCTGGTTTTGTTTAGACACTGCAGAAAATTGATTTGTCTTGTTCAGTTGGGGTTCCATCACCGCTTCCCCCACCCCCGCCCCCTCCCCACCAATTAGTGAAGGTCTTGCAGCTATCTGATGGCTATCTCCAAATAATGATTTACAACTACATTGATACAAAGGAAATCCAAAGTTTTGTTTTGTTCGGAAACCTTGGACTTGAACTGACCAATGAAACAAATTAGAGGATTGAGAGTGAGGGAGAAACTCTGAGCATTGCCCTCCAACACCAAAAATGCCCAACACTCAGACCAGCTCAAAGGAGAATCTAAAGTGCCAGGAAACTTTTCTAAGCCTATACAGATTGAGGAACCACGTGATAAATGGTTGCTCTGGGATAGTTTTGCGCTCTGCTCTTGTTTATGACAATTCTGCAGTAAGGAGGTCTTGTGCCATCTCTCAATGTCCCAGAAATCCAGGCGAACTTTTAAACCGAGTGAGTTTGAAACGGAGTGGGATTGTATTTTCGACAACCTAATAGTCAGAGGGGCAATTGAGAAACAAACTTGTAAGGAGATCTCAGGTATCTGTAAGGGTGGCTATGATAGGGGATTTTAACTTTCCAAACATATACTGCGACTGTCCATAGTGTTAAGGGTTTAGATGGAGAGGAATTTAAGTGTGTACAAGAACATTTTCTGAGTCAGTATGTGGATGTTCTTACTAGAGAAGGTGCAAAGCTTGACCTACACTTGGAAAACAAGGCAGGGCAGGTGACTGAGGTGTCAGTGAGGGTGCACTTTGGGGCCAGTGACCATAATTCTATTAGTTTTACAATAGTGATGGAAAAGGATAGATCAGATCTAAAAATTGAAGTTCTAAATTGGAGAAGGGCCAATTTTGATGGTATTAGGCAAGAACTTTGGAATGCTGATTGAGAGCAGATGTTCACAGGTAACGGGACGGCTGGAAAATGGGAAGCCTTCAAAAATGAGCAAACGAGAATCCAGAGAAAGTATATTCCTGTTAAGGTGAAAGGAAAGGCTGGTACGTATAGGGAATGCTGAATGACTAAGGAAATTGAGGGTTTGGTTAGGAAAAAGAAGGGAGCATATGTAAGGTATAGACAGGATAGATCGAGTGAATTCTTAAAGTATAAAGGCAGTAGAAGTATACTTAAGAGGGAAATCGGGAGGGCATAAAGGGGACATGAGATAGCTTTGGCAAATAGAATTGAGGAGAATCCAAAGGGTTTTGACAAATATATTAAGGACAATAAGGTAACGAGGGAGAGAATAGGGCCCCTCAAAGATCAGCAAGGCGGCCTTCGTGTGGAGCTGCAGAAAATGGGAATGATACTAAATGAATATTTTGCATCAGTATTTACTGTGGAAAAGGATATGGAAGATATAGACTGTAGGGAAATAGATGGTGACACCTTGCAAAATGTTGATATTACAAAGGAGGAAGTGCTGGATGTCTTGAAACGCATAAAGGTGGATAGATCCCCAGGACCTGATCAGGTGTACCCGAGAACTCTGTGGGAAGCTAGAGAAGTGATTGCTGAGCCTCTTGCTGAGATATTTGAATCCGCGATAGTCACAGGTGAGGTGCCGGAAGACTGCAGTTTGGCTAACGCGGTGCTACTGTTTAAGGAAGGTGGTAAGGACAAGCCAGGGAACTATAGACCGGTGCGCCTGATGTTGGTGGTGGGCAAGTTGTTGGAGTCCTGAGGAACAGGATGTACATGTATTTGGAAAGACAAGGACTGATTAGGGATAGTCAACATGGTTTTGTGCGTGGGAAATCATGTCTCACAAACTTGATTGAGTTCTTTGAAGAAGTAACAAAGAAGATTGATGAGGACAGAGCAGTAGATGTGATCTATATGAACTTCACTAAGGTGTTCGACAAGGTTCCCCATGGGAGACTGATTAGCAAGGTTAGATCTCACTGAATACAGGGAGAACTAGTCATTTGGAGACAGAACTGGCCCAAAGGTAGAAGACAGAGGGTGGTGGTGGAGGGTTGTTTTTCAGACTGGAGGCCTGTGACCAGTGGAGTGCTACAAGGATCGGTGCTGGGTCCTGTACTTTTTGTCATTTACATAAATGATTTGGATGCGAGCATAAGAG